>NW_004798289.1:167528-219199 GCF_000002075.1 Aplysia californica | reverse complement strand
CTCTCTCTCTCTCTCTCTCTCTCTCTCTCCCCTACCAACCTTTCCCTCTCCCCCTCTCTCTGTGTGGTTGGTGGATGCTCCAGTGTGGTTTGTTCCTTCTTCCCTATCTAGTATCTATCTCCTTATCTCCCCCTCTTCCACTCTCTCTCTTTCCCTCCCTTCTCTCTCCTTCCCTCCCTTCTCTCTCCTTCCCTCCCCCTTCTCCCCTCTTTCTCTTTCTCTGTCCTGCTAAATATTTAAAGGTATTCTCTTTTAAATGTCCTGTACAGTGCTTTTTCCTTTTCAGTGAATAGCCATTATTGGTTCGATGTGCTTCTCTTAGCTCAATGAAATAATTAATTGTCCGTGGGAGCTGGGGGTGGATTCTCTGGTGTGTAGACTGATCATTGTACCTATTCTTTAGTGATGTATCTGTTTCCAAATGAAATGTTACCTTTATTGTGTTGACTCTCCGTAAAGTACTATTGGACTCATTTTCTATTTGCGCTCATCTGACCTCATTGTAATCTGGTTGGGGCTTGGTGGGAGTGAATTATGCAAGAGATGATTAGAGGGTGTCGCTGGTGAGTCCTATTTTGTTTTTTCTGTTGAGGGGGGGGATTGTCGCTGTGCCTTTTCTCTCTCTCTGTTGTTTCTGTAAACTTGTCAACCTTTCAATTTTACTCAGCATGAAAATGCTCGTTACTGTGTGGACCTTGCTTTGCTTTACCCCAACTCATGTTTGTACCGATTGTTCTCATTTTCAGGGCCCTGCTGAAGAAATGTAATAACGCAGAACATCCTGACAAGTACGGCCACTACAGGGAAGCCAAATACTGCCAGGCAAAACACCACTGGATCTGGAAGGTATGAGCCATCATGGTCTGAAGCTGTGGAAGACCAGTTATGAAATGTTTGAAGAAATTAAAACTCAAAGAAGAATTGTTCACATGTGGTATGCCTAGTTTGTTTCACAGCTTTGATGATGTGGGAGAGAGAGAGAGAGAGAGAGAGAGAGAGAGAGAGGGAGGGGGGGGGGGGCGCAAGAGAGAATGTTTTCTTTGATCACCTGGCTCCTCTGTTCAATATGTGGAGCTGACAAGTAGAAGAAAGAAACGGATGAGAAACATTTTTTGTGTTTGAAAAGTTGTTTCATTTTTTGTTTTTAAA
Source organism: Aplysia californica (assembly GCF_000002075.1). Lineage (NCBI taxonomy): Eukaryota > Metazoa > Mollusca > Gastropoda > Aplysiida > Aplysiidae > Aplysia > Aplysia californica. Next base: position 218,050 of record NW_004798289.1, on the reverse strand, counting down.
CACTGATACTTTTCAGTAATATTTTCTCATGTTCTTGAACTTTTTGTCTAAAGAAATTATGTTGCCATTGTTTTAAGATGTAGGATTTTTTCATGTTATTTGAACCCATGTGGGCACAACTTCTTATTTTAAGATAACACCCTTTTTTGTTCATTTTTCCAGCTCCAACATGTTTTTGAGGGAATAAACTTGCTGAGGGACTATGAGGGAGAGGTCATGCTGCTGGAAGATGATTACTATTTGTCTGAAGATATCATTTTTTCAACGCACATGCTGCGAGGACTGAAAGAAAGGTTTTTACTCTTATCATTGGAATCATTTGAAGGGGGCTTTCACTGTTTTTACGAAAAAGTTTGAAGTCAGAGAATTCTGTATGCGGGTTGTTGGAGGGTGCCACTGGTTGGTCCTAATTCTTTGCTAACTATCTGTTGATTCCACCCATCTGCTTTTCTCTTTCCCTTGTCTGAATGGCTCTCATTGTTTCTTTGTTCTCCTCTTAAACTCTTACAAGACTTTGCAGCCATACTAAAAATATAGCAGTAACCTTTTTTTTGTTGTAATATTCTTGCCTTGTATAATTGAAGTTCACTAGCACTCTCTCTTAGTGTAATAATTAGACTCTTTGATGATGCTTGAAAAAGACGCGAGTTTGTATTCTGGGAGGGGAAGTTTTTTAATCAGTTGTCTGTGTCAGTCTGCTGGGATGTTGCATCCCACTCAACCTGGGTTGGCCATGACAGGTTGGGTTGGTGCTGCGATTTCCTAAAATGATGTCAACTGTGTTGATGGGGAGCATAAAGCAAGTTTTAAATATATATATATATATATATATATATCTTTGGTTGTTTGTTATCGATCCAGTAGTTTTTAGTGAAAACTTAAAACGTAGTGCAATAATATAGTGTAAAGCACACAGAGCCTGCTGCTGAGCAGTGATATATGCTATACATAGGTATTTATTATTGCAGCAGTGATGATGATGATGATGATGATGATATGATGATGATGATGATGATGATGATGATGATGATGATTTTTTAATATTATTATTATTATTATTATTATTATTATTATTATTATTATTATTATTATTATTATCATCATCATTGTTATCAGTATTCTTTCCAATACTTGCCTCTGAATGACTGTCTGTTGTTCTGCAATGTCATAGCCAGTGCTGTTTTTGATTTGTTCTCAGAGAGTGTCCAGACTGCCGGATGTTGGTGCTGGGGAACTACGACAAGAATCAAAACTATGCCATCAACGGTGCCAAGGTGATACAGCTGCAAATGAAATACCACTTTGCTCATCCTTTTTGTAAATTGTGTATTACAATGTCATTTACTGAAGAAAACAGAGTGATCAGATTTCGTAGAGGGCTCTCTTGGTGTATAGGTTATGGTGTTCGCTTCTCATTCAATAGATCCCGGGTTTAAAACCTGACAGCGACGGGAGATTTTCTGCTCTAAAATTTTCTCCTTTCACCTCCTTTCCTCCTCTCTAACCATGTTCTGTCATCTGCTTTCATCTCCACTTTCTGCCTTCCCTCGTTGCCCCCTCCTCTTGTCTCCTGGCCTTTTCTGTAGCCTTTCTACTGCTACTCCTGGCCCTTTCTGCAACCTTTCTACAGCTACTCCTTTGCTCCATACTGCTATCTTTCAGCCACACCCCTGATCTTATGCTTGGTAAGATGTAATACCTAGTCTTCTCTGATCAGGGCGAAAAATCTCGGAGGTTCTTAGTGCAAGTTGCGCTTGTTAGAGATCCTTCGTTGATCCTAAAATCAATAAGAGTAGGCTTCTGCCACCACCCGGCCAAAATTCAAAATTCTTATTAAAATTATAATAAATGTTTTAATGTGTCCAGCATGCTCATATGACCTTATGCAGTTGCAAATACTGTAAAACACTTAACAAAACAAAATCAAGATTTCTTTATTCATCTCCCTGTCTGGATCTGCTGTTCTTGAGTAAGAAGTGGGGCTGTGTTGTAGGTTTTTGTTCTTCTGTATGATATAAGTTTGAATTTCAAGAGGATGCCACTGGTTATTTCTTCATCTTTTCTTTCCTCTTTCCTTTTCTTGTCCCCCCCTGCGTTACCTTTTGACAGATGTACCGCCCCAGTCAAACTCCCCGCCTGACACTGTCTTCAGAGCGGATCCCCCCCCCGCGCGCGCGCGCTAAATGACCATTATTGTTTTAATGTTCGTTCCTTCTTTACTCAAACAAAAAAGTCACAATTTTACTTTCGTTTGTGCAGGTGGAGCGGGCTTATTGGATCTCCTCCAAGCACAACATGGGGATGACGTTTAACCGCTCCGTGTGGCAAGATATAAAAACTTGTGCCAATGTAAGTCATTTTTCAAAAACTAGTATTGAACTTCTTTTCAAATGTTAAGTTTATAATCTCATGTGGACTTCAAAATCTCCTTTTTTTCATCCAGAGCTCAAAGTTCTTGTGTCTAGGGATAAAAGGTTCAGAGCAATTGAAACCTTTTCTTTTTAAACATAATTTTATAACTGGGTAGAGCCTGATATATAATCTGAGTGAAGTTGAAGATCGATTCGTGTAGCAGTGAAAGTGTGGCAACTTTGTCCGAGCAGTCGTGAGTGGCAAAAGTAGACACTTTCATCCGGTTCTCTCCTTGGGCCTTATTTTTTTTGGTGATAATTGTTCGAAGATACCTTCTGGCTCTGACACAGTGGTATTGAAAGTGGTTCAAGAGAGGATTCAACTCTCTCACTCAGTACAAAATGCATACTATTATCATGGCTGAGAGCACTTTTTTGAGATTTGTGCTTTGTTTTTCTATGACAGGAATTTTGCTCATTTGATGACTACAATTGGGACTGGACCTTACAGCACCTCAGCATGAAGTGCATCCCCAACAAGGTCCGGTTGCTTGTTATGAAGGCTTCCAGAATTTTCCACGTAGGGGAATGGTGAGAACTGCTATTTCTTTTATTTCTTTTTTTTAAAACAAATTTTTTTAACATGTGTATTTGGGACAAATTATGTGGTGTTGATTTCTTCCTGCAGGAGAAATCTACTAACATTTGATGTTGGTTAAGTTCTAGGCACCACAGCAAGGCCCAGTATTGGTAATTTGGAACATGGGGTTGGATTTGTTTGGTTAGAATCTGAGAGTTGGAAGTAATATTTCACTGAATTTGATCAGTGTACAGGGAGTTTCAATTCTGTTTTAATTGTGCGGTGAGATTTCAGTAAAAATTGTTTTGTATGCTGTTCATGTCTGCATTATAGTTTTATTAGCAGTGAAAGCCAACACGTCAAATGAGACAAAAATCAGCATCGAATTATTTTTGAAAAGCTCTTAAATATTATTGGTGTGGTGAAAATGGCTTGCTTTTCTGAATTTTATAGATTGACTTATTCCCTGATAAAATCTGATAAGATGTCTGTGTGGATGGACTGTAGTTCTACTTCATGCATTTCTGTCTATGCTGAACTCAGTTTTATTTATATGAACACAGGGAGCCATTTTGTCCCACAGCTTACATATTTTACTACAAAAAGCATGCTTGTTTCATATTTACTGAAAAGAATTTGATGCAGCGTTTTAATTCTTTTCATATTTCCTGTTTGTTCTAGGATTAAAAGTGCAGTGACATAGGGTTAACCTCGTTCTGAGATGCTGCTCATCACATTTGCCAGCTTAGCTTATATTTTCTGCTTGCTTAGAGCAGAAAGATTAATGGGTTTAAAAAAACAACTTTTAGTTAGTATTGAGAATTCTGTTGTTTAGGTTTTACGTTAGAAAACGTTAGCTTTCTCTCACTAATTTGTTTGTAGGTGAAAAACAGCATCTTTAACTGCAGCCTCTGTCAACAAGTCAGTGAAAATTTTTTTTTCTGTATTGAGGGTTGTAACATTTTTCGTCTTTTCTATGACAGCGGAATGCACAAGAAATCCAAAAACTGCGACCCCAAGGCCAAAGTGAGGCAGGTGGAGACAAAACTGGCAGAGAACCACAAACACCTGTACCCCAATATGGTGTCGGTGGCAGGCGACTCGCGACTCAAACTGCGCGACCCCAAGCCCAATGGAGGCTGGGGAGATCTCAGAGACCACAATCTGTGCCGGAAATACTTTAACTTGACCGCTGCAGTGAGATAATGCAGGCTGTTTCTCTATGAGATGTGTGAATAGCTGGTTGGCGTGCAAGGAAGGGCAGTGGGTGGTATGCGTGTGCGATGGATTCCTTGTGTCAGTTTGGGAGCAGCGGCTGGTCTATTTGTGATCAAGTGTTTTCACCCTTCTAGTCTCTCATCTGGAAAGAGGAGATGTTTACCCAATTGAAACTATTTTTTTCATCAGTGTTGCTTGCCCTAAAAGTATTTGTATGGACTGTCTGTGAGACGATAGTGGTGGCAACCTTTTACATTGTGTGAAAGTTAAAGGGTAAATTGACTGCATTTTCTGTCTTTAGAACAGTTCGGCACATCAATAAACAAGTGATGGTTGTTCTTAGTAAATGAATGGGAGGCATACGACTACCCTCACAGACAGCAAGAGTGCTGAACAGTTGGACTCGATGAACTAAATGAGATGAGCAGGCATTCAATGTGGAGGTGAAGTGGTTTCTGAACAATTCTATGATCTGAATACCAATGCTTTCTTTACTGATAGCAGTGAGTGTTTCACATATATGTGTCACGATGCAGTGGAATCAGATGCTTGTCAATTTTGGGCATATGGAGTTATTGCTATCGTCTTAAAAATTGTTCGTTTGTCTTACTTTTGATGAAAAAATTCCCCCCCCCCCCGCCTATCTTGAATAAAAGTAGAGATATTTGAGATATAAGGAAATGTAAGAGGTAAAAATTAGCGAGAAAATAGCCGCCAAAGTTTGGTGACTTCCGAAGCTTGAGTGTTCTTGGAAACTGCAGCTTAACATTTTTTGTGCCCTTGTGCAATTTAAAAAAAAAAGAAGTAAAATCCACACAGAAATGATTTTAAAAGGACATAAGAGGTGTTGACACCCCCCCCCCTCCTCCCACCTCCCCCCTCCCCTAAAAAGTAAAAAAATTGCCCAATGGGCAGAAAATGTCAGTTTCTTCAATTTTATTATTTTGAGGAGCACCTGATTTCAGCACGATGCTGCATATATGTTGAAAGTGAATGGCCAAATTTATGAGAACTGTGTATGGATAAAAGATTTGGCATAGCTGGGGAGAAAATGAGTCCAGGTGTTAATGATTTTTTTTTTGTGTGTGTGTTTTCTCAGGTTTGAATCTTTGTACTTGAATGCCTGCAGATAATCTTAAATCTGGTGATGTTAAGAATTCATCTAAAGAAGTTGTTGTTAATCTTGACAAGAATTTTTTTATGATCCTTCTAGTGGCTCAGTCGCTGTCTGAGTCACTGTTACTGTTGCCATTTGTGTATTCCTTTTGTTAATGCTCTTTCCACCGATGTTTGTTGTCTTTGTAAATATTTCCTATAAATGCAAGTTTTAACGAAATAGAAACACTTTGTTATCTCCTCCGTCATCCTCACCTTGTCTGTTTCATGCCAGACCTACTCTCTTACAATCGATACATTTTACAGGAGATGCGGAAAAGTGGTTTGTAGAGAAAAAGTTGTCCGTTTAAGTTTTGTACGATTTATGATGTGTAATAGTCACAGGGTCAGATGTTTTTGCTCAGGTGAAGATGTTGAGTAGCTACGTTACTTCAGTTAAATGCTCCACTATCTCATTTTTCTGTTGCTAGCAGACAATACTTGCAGTTTGGCGATCACCTCATGCGGTTCGCAGCTCTATGTGGTTGCCAAGTTTATTTGAGTACTTTCAATTTCATTATATTATTATTGAAGGAAGTTTTTCTCGCAAACCTCAGTACATCGTCCATCGCCATTGTCATCATCATCATGCTTATTGCCTTTATTTAAGCAGTAGTTATATGCGTCATTATCGCTTTCACCTGTGTTCACACGAGGAAGAACAACAGCAACAGTGATAACAGTGAGATTAGGAATAGCATAAATTGTCATATTAATAGTGATGATGATAATAATAATAGTATAATAATAACAATGATGATAATAATAGTTATAATAATAATAATAATAATAATAATAATAATAATGATAGTAATAATAATGATGATAATGATGAAGAGAAGAAGAAAAAGGAGAAGAAGAATTTGCTTCTTTGACTTGGGTGGTGACATTTATTGACGGGTCAGTCTTGTGGCCCCAAACAACACCCAACTCAGAAAGAGAGAAGAGGGGACAGGGAAGAAGAATGAAATTAAGATTATATTAGTATTATGCATCTCCTATTAACACTCAGGGACTGGGATGGGAAAGGGGGGGGGGGGGGGGCAGTGCTAACTCATCAACGTGTTTGACATTATCATGATGTGTGTTTTTGGAAGTAAAATCATTTGGTTATGAGTCATTTTTAATGATATTTTGAGACAGATAGTTTGGCCAAGAAGCAGGTGGTATGTGAAGGGCTCCCTGACAAAACAGGCTGGCGGACAGTTGCGCTCTGTTTTTGTAAACATGTTCTGAAACCAAATATGTCACAACACGGTGGAATCAGACGCTTGTCAATTTTTAGGCATGTGGAGTTGCTGGTGTCATCTTAAAACTTGTTTATTTGTTGTGTTTTGGAAGAAAAATATTCCCATCTATTTAGAATAGAAGTTGAGATATTTGTGATTGTTTGGGGTGGGGGGTCGCCTGGTTTCAGAGGTAAAATTAATGAGGAAATGGCTGCCAAAGTTTGGTGACTTCCATAGCCTGAAAGCATTTGGAAACTGAAAATTAAAATTTTTTCTTACTTTAATTACTTTGTTGTTGTTGTAATATCCACCCATAAATGATTTTAAAGGGATATAAAAAGCATTGAGCTAAAAAACTCAAATTTAATATAAATGGCCACACCAGCGGAAAATTGATGGTTTCTTCAATTTCATTATTTTGACGAGTGCCTGATTCTCCACAGTGCCTCACAGAGTGTATTTTTCACTGTCAAGGGGGGTGTGGGTTTTCCGACATTTTGGGAACGGAAAGAAATGGTTCTCTAATTGTAGTGTTAGAGATAGGAAAAGAAACAAAAAAACAAAAAAAATTTTTGTTTGACTACTGCATAACTGGTTTTGCCACGGAGCTGTTTGTATAGTTGTTAACTTCTTTTTTTTTTGGTACGACTACTGTTACATGTGTTCAGGGAAATCTTGAGGCTTAAACCTCTCCATCCGAAAGGTTCAGCTGCTGTCACTTTTTCATTTGCTAACTGGCGGGCAGGTGAGGAGACAGGATTCAGATTGCGCTTTTGTACAACTTATTTGCCTTGTGTGATCGTGTTAGAAAAATTGCGAAATTGTGTAGGTACCCCTTGCAATATTGTTAGGTTATTTAAGAGCTGGGTCCTCTAAATTTAACATCCAACTCCAGGACGGAGCCAAATGGGAAAATTTGTGTAAACTGCCTTTCCCAAGGACATTACATTAGACTGAGCGGAGCATTGATCCCAAAACAGTATTTTACAATTACGAGCCTGGTAGCTTTGCCATTAGGCCATCAATGCCTTGCTCATGTACTATTTGGTCCAGAATTCATTGATCTTTCTTGGTTCCGTATCCATCAAAGTGCCCAAGGGCTTGATTCAATTGGACTGAGGCTGGACAGGGTGCAGGATTTTTGGACCTCTTCATTTTCATTGGGTATTGTAAAGAGGTTCAAGTGATGTATGTCTGTGTCGGTGTGAATGTTGTAAATGGTAAATGTAGAAGCTTCAAGAACCTCAAGAGAAGTCTCTTTCTTACTTGCCGTGATCATTGTACATGTGGCAACGTCTGGGACCATAGTGAGCTGCTACTTTTGTCTTTTTTTTTTCTTAATTTAAGTTGCAGGATGCTTAGAGAATACTTACTTCAAGGCAACATGGGGTGCACTGAAAACTGTACTGGATTGGGCATGTTTTAATATTTGTATAAAGTCTTAATGCTAAGACATTAGTTTTAATATGTTGTGAGGCTTACTTGAAAGAAAATATATGTGCTAGAATGACATGAAAAATGTGTTCCTCCTGTACTTTCAAAAGAGATGCCTTCAAGGTAAATTTAGATTTTAAAAAAGCTATTCCTCATTCTTGAGGTGAAACTTTAAAAAAAATCTATGTACATTTACCAACCCTTGCTTCTTACAGTGTACCCTGATATTTTTGGGGAGATTGAACTGCAGTTGTAAAAGATTTTATTAAACAGTTGATGAATGTTTCCCTGTGGGTTTATCAGTGCTGTGGTTTGGGTCAAACCTTTGCCATTTTATAACACTGGCTACCGGAGACAAGTTTTCTCTGCTGAGCTGATGCTGGTGGATTTTGCACTTATATTTGGACAATTGGAAAGGGAAAGTGGATACTCTGGTCTGTATCGGTAGGCACGAAGTGTATGCTTTTGTTAGTGGCAGAATTAGATTAGAGCGAAAGCTGATGTGTTTTTCGGGGGCATGCTGGGGAGATGCTGGCAGCCTCTCTATAGAGACTGATGGAAAATTGCTATTTATACTGTAGGCTGAAGTAAAAGTATATTATTTGCTTATCATTTATACACGCTGCTCAATTTTTAGTGCTCTTACAAAAAGCAACATTTTATTTCAGTTCAGTCTAGCAGAAGGACAATCGTTGAATGCTGACAGTTGACATTTACAGCATCTTAAGTTTGTGTATTCTACTGAACATAGAATTTAAAGCCAAAGAGATATTGAGTGACTGTTGATGAAGAGACCTACGTGTTGGTGACGGGATGCTGTGGGGAACTTCTATGGTTTAGTAGCAGCTAAATTTTTTTTGAACGTACTCCGTCATTCTCCCAAGGAGATTTGCTATCATTAATAATGTAATATTTTTAAAATAAACTAATGTATATTTGAGCCCTTTTTAAAACTCTCTATAATGCTTTTTACAAAATTTGATTCACCCTCTATCAGGATTCTTTTGTGTGTTTGGTAAATTCAGCTCTCTCTCTTTTCCTTTGCCTTTGTCACTCATGGTTTATCCGTTCACCTCGTCACGAAGCATGCGTGTACTGTAAAAATAGTGGGTAGTTAAGGTCAAGGTTACCCTCAACAAGATTCATCTTGTGCTTGGAGGTTGAACTGTGACCCCCTAAGTTGACCAACGGAACTGCTGTGAACATTAATGTGTGTATGTGTATATATATATATATATATATGATCGCCATCATTTGTCGTTGTCGTTTGTCAAATCTGAGGTTTGAGAAGGAGAAATATTTTGTTTCATGCAGCATTTTACCTTAATGCAAAATCTTTAATTTGTGTAAATCCGTTACCTTTTTAAGAAGAGAAATAAGACAGTGATTGATCGATGCGCCTCTTCAAACTCTACAACATACTTTTCCTTTTTATTTTTTGAAATTTTGACATACTTCACCTACTTCAATGTTGAATGATGGCAGTGATGTATATATGTTTGTGTTTGTGTGTTTGTGTGTGTGTGTGTGTGTGTGTGTGAGTGTGTGTGTGTGTGTGTTTGTGTGCCTGTGTGCATGTGTGCGTGGCACATGCGCTTGCTATAACAGATTATTATTGTTTTTCTAACACAGTTGTTGTTGGTAAATTTTCTCTACTGATGAGTGGATATATTAACACTCGGACAGTTCAGATAGACATTGTCAGCAAGCCATTTGATTGTTCAAAGCTCAGTAAGCAAAATTTTTCAGGAGAGGGAAAAAAACCTGTTTCACTGTTTTAATGATTGTACCTCCTATACTTACTTTTTGTCAACTTTTAGAATATGGATTTTAACAAAGTGTTTCTGGAATACCTGTACATGTAATACCATAAACAAAGAAACAGTAATAAGAAAGATTTTCAAATTTTTGGGCTTGGTATATGTAAACAGCTGGCAGACTGGATGTTTATCTAAAGTCATATCACATGCCTCCTTTGTGATCTCTTTGGTATAATAATATTTTGAGGGAAATAATATGTTCTCAGTGCAATGAATTTCAGTCTAGATACCATCCATTATCATAATATGGTCGTGACAAAAGTGAATTGTGCAAATATTTATTGAGAATATTGTTATGAATGAGTGTCCTGTGCCACTTCAAATCATTGCTTGATTCAGAATTAAAAAGAAGAGAAGTTTTAATGGGAGAGTATCTTTGGTTTTGCATATGAGCTGGCAAGGGTCTAGGGGTTGTAATGTTTCATTTTCAAACACAGGCTTCTTTGTTTGTAGCTGCATTTTCAAAGAAGTTAAGCTGTGTCCAAGTTTTATGAAGTTAAAAAAAAATCTGTGTATACTGCCTCTTACATTTGAAGCGTTTATAGCCTCAAAAAGCACTCTTCCTTTGCCTTTCTTGAAATTTTTTTTTTTTAAATTTGGTCTGGGTTTTTTTCAGTTACAGAGTTTGTATTTGATCCACTGTTAAGTTTTCTTCACTTGGAATACAGTAGCACTTGAGGGTGATCAGAGTCCTGATTGTCATATTTGTTCTGTTTTGAAACATATTTTCTGTCAGATCATGGAGATCCACTTGACTTTGTGTAGTCCTTCAATTTGTTTGTTTTGTTTTTTTGTTTTTTTCAGCCGGAGATTTGTAAGATGCTAGTAGTGATATATATCAAGGGTTTGAGTTTACCTGTCTGAACTTACACATATCAGTTTTTGACTTTTTTTTTTGGTAGCAAGTATGAGAATAACTATGTTTGGCTGTAGTTTTATGATGTATATATATATATACACTTGTCAGACTTTTTTATTGTTTGACCTGTTACTTTTTCTTCTGATTATTAAAGCGTTGAGTAATGTTGAAGTAGAGGAAATTATCAGGAGACTTGCTTGGAAGATGACTCATGTATATTTGAAAATGGTATGTGTATGTATTTGTATCTGTAAGTGTACATATTTGCGTGCTTGGATGAGGCTTGCACAAGTGTGTTTTTGTATGGACATACTGGCTTGTACAAGTATACGTTCAAATTTGTTTTTCACCTTTGTTGAAGAGCAAGGACAACTCGATGAAGCTAGTATGCCCACTTAAGTGAGAGTACATTGATTCTTGAATGTTTGTCGGGTACGATGACACCTCCTAATACATGCTTTTGACTTACAGTTCGTACATGCATAAGTTTTACAGTATACATTACAAGCATGTAATGCTGTAAGGTACAGTCTTTCATGAGCTACTGCCGCATGGTTTTGTGTTTAGACTTTTTTCCCCCCGTTGCTTTCTTAGTACAAGAATGCTTATGTGCTGTAAAATTGATGGTATGATGAGGGGCAGTGGGGAAGAGAAACCATGTATGAAAGAAAAAAATAATTCATTTCCTCTCTGTTGACAATTAGCATTAATAGAGTAGTTTCCTAAATTATCAAGGTGTACTTCAGACTTGTTGGGTCTTTTTTTTTTGTCCCACGTTTTTAATAGAAAAGTGAAAATATCGGCATTATTTGTTTTATATTGGAAGAAATGTAAATTTCATGAATTTAATTTCCTGGTTTCTGCATGGTCAGGAAAGATTTTTGAAAGCATGGAAATGTCTGTGCATCAGATGTAGTGAAATGAAATGCTCATTTAGGTTAATGTATTCCCTGCTTCTCTAACCTTCTGGAGAAGAGAAGGTCGAATTGAATTGCACCTTTTCCCAGCTTATAGCACTTTCTTAGGTAATGTACTAAGGTGAGCAAGGCATCATTATGAGCGTCTGTGTTCAACCATATCTTTGAGGTGTGCATTGCCCAGAAATGACATGCTTGCTTCAGTATTAAGTTCTTTGCTTTAAAACGGTATTGGAAGATTCTGACTGTGTTACCGTCGATCTCTCTCAGCTGTGCTTTAGCTTTTATCCTGAAGTCTTCCTGTAGTCTGGGAATGGGGCTTTGAAGACATGGGGTTTTCTTTATCCATGGAGGGAACCATTGTGTTTGAAAAGGTACCAGGGTGACCTAGCTAGTTTTGTGGAATGTGATTTTGTGTGAATTGAAAAAGAAGCACTTTGATGCAATGTTTGGGCTTTAGTAGTGAGGAAAAGGCAAAATGGACAAGCTTTATCTACTGACCGTACAATCTAACAGTGCAGTTCAGAGTTCGGAATGAAGTGTTGTAACTAGAATGTGATGTCTTGTTCTCAGGCAAGCTTATGCCGAGTGTCCATTGGTGATGTTAAAAACACAAAACTTACCTTTCCCCACACTGCAATTTCCTTCAAGTGCTGACTGCTGCGTACTGTGTTGAGTGGTTCTTGAATCCTGCAGATTGCTTTCTAGATGTATATCAGTATCAGCTTCTCCAAATCCACACTGTCCATTATCAGATTTTGCACACAGGCTGTACACATCTGATTTTTCAACTCGCAACCTTGAAACATGCGTTTAATTTTTAAGGTCACGATAGAATTTTGTCGAATTGTGCTACGTGGTAGCTTTTGCCCCCTCCATGGATGAAAGTCTGGCAAGCCCCAACTCAGTTTGACTGAATTCGATTGGCGGCAGTGTGCGCTGGATATTTTGTTTCCTACTTGTTAAGGGCTTTCTGAATAGCAGCTCCTATCACTTGGATCCTTTCTTTTCAGCACTAAAGAAACAGGAGTTTTCTGGATAACCTCTTTCATACTACTGGTTGAAGTAATTTTTTAGGGGGAGGGGGGTGTGTTGAGTTCATAATATGAGATTACTTTAACTTTTGTGTGAAACCATTGTCAGGAGGACATGTGATACTTGCACATTTTGTTGCTGAGATGTTTGATACTAATTGTGTGTACTTGTATGTTCCACTCCTTTCAACACAAGTGGGTTATTTCAGAAGCAGAACCTGTGATCAAGAGCTAACGCGTCTCGCCGTCTTGTCATAGCGGTAAAACAAAAAAACTTTTTCTGTCTCTGCATATGTAATGTGTGCTTGATGAGACTAATTATTTAACACCTTGCAGTCACACAGCCAGCAGTACCAAATACCCCATCTGGTCAGCCAGCCAGGAGAGTGACTGCATTTGGCTTCTCGGGCCTTGTCGCAGAACTGCATCAAGGGACCGGAATGGATAACTTTCACTGTTGCATTATTGCGGCAAGTGACTGCAAAGTGTTAAATGGAAGTGTGCATCATGTGGTTACTCGGCATTGCAGTCTTTTGACCTAGGTAGCCCTTGCTAAGATTCTGACAGTTGTAAATGACCTCTTCAAACTACACAGAAGAGAGTTTTTGTCTTTGATGAGTGACGTTCTGTTCTGCCTAACTTCTATCACTTTTTAGATCTTTTGGTTTTGAACCCAAGTGTTGGGTGATGGATCAGTTGACTGGACGGACTGCTAATTTTTTCTTCACATTTCCAATGGCTCTGTGTCTGAAATAGCCCAAACTTTTGATGAATGCAAAAAAAAAATGTTACAGGTTTGAACATATGCTTTTTGTTGAATAAAAAACAACAGCACAGTCAGGTGAATTTTGACTAGCACAGACAATATGCCAATTACTTTCACGTGATGTTCGTTTCGAGTCTTTTTTTTAATGCAATGATTTTTGTTATTATTATGATGTTCTTGAGATTTTTGCCCCATAATCAATTTTTCAACGTGTTACCTATGCTTGACTTACTGATGATGTTTGTAGTGTCTTCAGATTGCTACAAGTGATTTCCTTTCTAGCTTGAGGCTCTTGACTTACATTTTTGTGAATCTGAAAGTAGCATTGTTGTGTTGATGATTGACACTTTTGTTATGTAGTTTCTTCCTTTGCAATTTGTGGGCATGGCTGAGGGAACGACTCTGAACTGGTGTCAGAAGTTCCTGCTGTTTGAGTCACGTTGCTAAGTATCTTTGTTTTAGCTGTGGTCTCTGCCAGCCCTACAGCCAGGGCAGGTTGTCTGCTCAACGCGATGGTCCTCAGGCCTTGGACTTTTCAAATAGTAAGGTCTGGTGTTTGCCTCTTGTTTCTTATTATCATGCTAGTTTCCATCTTGTGCTGTAGTTTGCGCAGGGTAAGCAAGGATTTGAATGCTTATTTGTTTTCCGACACGCCTCCCTCTCCAATCCCCCCCCCCCCCAACAAAACAAAACAACAACAAACAAACCAAACAAACCCCCCCCCCCCCCAATATTTTCAAACATGATGGAATTAATAGCTTTCGGACCTCTTAAATAATTACGAATTACTAAAAATTGTGAAATGTCAGCATTAGGTAACCTTTCCAGTGTTGTAGGTGCTGATGCTTGTGTTTTAGAGAAGAAAGTGGAAAAACACTATTTTTACCATAAATTTGGATATGTCTTTTCCACAATCTTCTGATGTAGGATTCAATTCTGGTCTGCTTTAGTACCAGTAACAGGAAGTTATCTGTACTATATGAAATAAATGTAAGAGATTTTGAAAATTGTATGGATGAAGGGCTTTGAGTGCACACCATTCCCTCACACCTATGTACACGTGCGCACAGGTGCGCCTGTGCGTGTGCGCACACATCTCTCACACACTCTCACACACACACACGTACACACTCGCAGTCCTGGCATTGGCTCATGAGAGGCACCATTGATTGAAGTGCTGCCCAGGCTATGACACCTCTGCACTTAAGCCAAGAGGGCTAATGGGAGACAGGTAACATGCTTCACAAAAGTCCTTACAAGTACTTAATTTATTTGAGGCAGCACGAAGGTGCCCTATTGTTCCATGTACGGCATGTTCTGCTGTGTTTGGGCATGTTCCTATCGGTTTCGTTTTTATATTTTCCATCTTTGTTAGAGCAAAAGCTGACTGAGTTTTGAAACCATTGGTCCCACAAGGCCCAGGGTATTAGGTGGTGATTTCAGTACATGCATAATCGTCTCTCCCCCCCCCCCCCCCCCCCCCCCCAAAAAAAAAAAATATGGCTCCAACTAGTGGTAAAGTCAAGCTGTGTTGATGTGTGGGTGAACAGCTGTGCTTGCAGGCAGCACCCAGGACCGATTTCTTGGTAATCATCCCTTGGTTAAACAGTAAACAGGTTGTCCCCATAAGAGTAACGTTGTACGCCTGTGTTGAGCTGAGAGGAAGACAGAAGGAGTTGAGAATCTTTCCCTATGTCAAAATTCAATGCAGGATTTCAAGACATTTTCAACTTCAGTGATCAATGTGTTCTTTTTTTTTTTCAACACTTGGTTTCATATTGCAGGAATTCTTTAAAAAAAAAAATTTCAACTTTTCATGAAAAGACATGCTGTATGATGCAAAAAGTTGATCATACAAAACCTTCTTCTAAATATAATATTGTGCCTTTTTGATGTTCAGAAAAGGGATCCCTCCACAATCCTTTGAAATTACATCTACTTTGCAGGCATACAGCGGCTGCCCCCCTGCCCAGCAACACTTTCTACACACACACACTCACACACACAAATTGCACCTTTCACTCTGTCTTGACTGTCTTTCTCTCCCACCCTCTCTCCCCATCTATCTCTCTGCCTCAGTCATACTTTTGTGATGACTGCGAGTCTGTTTTATTTTTGTCTTGCAAAAGTTTAGTCCTCTCTATGCTCCTGTTTATTCGTTTAAGATGTCTCGTTCTCCCAACTCAGCATTAGAGCCTTGCAAATGGTTTGTTCTCTCTCATTTTATTTTTGACTGTTTCATGAAATGTCATGTTTTGGCGTGATGCACGGCGTGTGTGTATCTTGTAGTTTGTTTGTGCTTAGACAGAGAGAGCTGTCTTGTTTGTGGGTGTGTTTATAATGTAAGGAGAGTGCCTGATTGTGTGCAAAGTAGTTTGAAGAATTAAACATATGTCTGTTGTGTGGAAAGAAGCTAGTAGCTTGGTAACGCTGGATGATACCATATCAATAAAATAATATAGAGACCATGCACAGAATGTGGGGTGGGGGAAGAGAGTAGCTTATATTTTTATATGTGTATTCTGTGAAATTTTCGTTACTTTTATTTTTACACAGTCCCTTCCCATTAATATCTTGCTTTGTGTTGTGAATGAGAGAGAGTGAACTGTTTGTGGGAAGAGAGTACCAATAGTACCATCAAAGACTGCTACCTTCATGTATGATTTTTCTGTTATATTTCCCCCTTTTTTTGGCATTTTTTAGACGTTTAATATTCCCCCTCCCATCTTCCCGTGGTAGCATCATTGCATCGATCCCGTGTAAGGTCTACTCTAGGCATCCTCCTGGGCCCAAAATTTTAGATACTTGTGTGATGTGTTGAAGCTTCTGTAATTTTATCTATAATTTTCTTTTTTTGTATCATAAGTTGTCAGCAGGTACCTCTGTCTACTTGCCTCCATATCTGTGTTATCAATGAATGTTTGATCATTGTTTAGGAAGGGCTATCATGATTTAACAAAAAATACGAATGGTCAATAAAATGTTGATCCTATTTATATTAATCATTGCTTTCCTGTGTTTGTGACTTCTTGTGCACTGAATGTTTATTGGAATAGATTTTTCTCATTATTTGTGAACCCCCGGGGCGGTGCCACTGACTGTAGTGTCTTTAGTAAGTTTAGGCCATTCTCAAAGGGGGGGGACATTTCTCGTTCAAGCACAGTAGAATTGTAAATGGGCTGATTCATGTCACAATCATAACTGTTCCTGATCTACAACAGGGAACTGCTGCTTTTTCTTTCTTAATCCTTACTATTGTCATTTTCCTCTACTTCTTTTGTATGTTTGTCACTCTCTTGTGACGTGCTACGAGTATTTCCGGGGTGCATTGATAGTCAAAGCAGACCTTGTGCTGTTGAAGCTAGAGAGGTGAGCAGAATAAGTCTGATTCCCTGTAAAAGCTTCTCTGTTGACACCCACCCCTTGGCGCTCATATGACCTTATGCAGTTGCGAGCGCCGTAAAACCCTCTACTATAACCTCCTCCCCCCCCCCCCCCAAAAAAAAATTCTTTGTGATCAGGACAATTAGGTATCAGTATCAGCAGTATAATTGTTTACATACAGTCTAGGATGCACACAGCAAATATGCACATGGTGAACAGATTTTTAGGTCCCAAATTTTTTTTTCTCATCATCATCATCAATATTCTCACCCTGGATCAGGATATAGGCCACGAACAAACACTCTCCACCTTTCCCTATCCTGGGCTAGTCGCTTGATGTCAATCCATATCTTCCCACTTTTCTGTACATCCATTTCCATAACTCTTTTCCAGGTTCCATGTGGTCTTCCCTTTGATCTTTTACCCTGTGGGTTCCAGTCTAACACTTTCCTTGTTATGCAGCTGCTTGACTTCCTGAGAGTGTGTCCAATCCATGCCAACGCCTTCTTCCCACCTCATCTCTGACTGGGCTCTGTCTCCTTCTTAATACTTCCTTGTTTGTGACCCTGTCTGTCCATCTAATCCTCAGTAACTTCCTTAGACACTTGTTCAAGAAAACCTGGATCCTCTTTATGCAAGTCTGAATACTTCAGCTTTGCTCGTAGTCGTAGTGAGATATCCCTGGTCCTCCAAATCCTATTCAAAGATATAAATGCAGTCTGTGCCTTTCCAATGCAGGACTTTATTTCTTTCTCATACAAGTATTTAAAATGAGTAAATTGCGAACTTCGAACACATAAAGAATAATTCTTTTCGTCTCAGAAAATACCACGTTTCCCTATATTATTATTGTCTCCTTTAAAAATTTTTTTTAAAAACAATATCTGGAAACTGGTGTTATGGTTGGACTGCACTAGAGAGTTTGGTTTGCAAGTGTGATCGATGTGTTACTGACTAAGTGCTCCGCCTTTCAAGAGTAGGTTATGTCTAGAAAGGAATTACATCTTAGCATCACAAAACTGTTTGAGTAAAGGTAGGTCATCTGCACACTAATAGACAATTAGTGCTTTTTTTGTTTAGTAAGAGTTTTACAGCACTCGCAACACATTAAAGTCATATAAGCGCCGTAGATTAGCAGTGTTACAAGAGAGTAACAAACACAAAAAAGAAGTAGGAGAACTAAGGATGATAGATAATTGATAGAAGGAAGGAGTAAACCGAACTAGAGCACCTGCCAACCATCCACATCAATAAGTGCAGGGAAAGAGAAAGACTGACAGACAGAAACAACAGACGGAAACAAAAAAGAAGTAGGACCTACCACTGGCAACCTCCAACCATCCAAAACCATTACATCATGTATGGAAAACAATTTTAAAGCAGTCCTTAGTGACTATTCTTAAGCATGTTTATTGTGTTACATGGGAAGGAATACTCGTAACAATTTCTACATGATGATTATTAAGACGTCTCAATTCACACACAGATTTAATACTGGAAAAAACACAAACCAGGTCTTCCTTTAAACCAAAGAATGGTGCATCATGGCTCAACCTTCACAACAATAATTTGCCACTATACATCTATGTATCTTTAAAATTAAAAGAAAACTAGGCATCATGGCAGATTTACTGGAGCATGTTTGAATCTTTCTAAACATAGGCCTAGTTCATTAATATATATTGATTTGAAATTTTTATTTGTTCAAACATTCCAAGCTGCTGCACAAAAAAATCCCTGAACAAGACAGAAAATAACTTAAAGAACAAACAAAAAACCCAGCAGCAAAACGAAATTGTCAAATTGATCAAATTCTATAAAACATCACAGCACATTCTTCATAAAATCCCCTTTCTGTTATATATACACGATCAACTGATAAGTTAACTAAAAACACTTGGGAGCTAGTACCTATCATCAGAACACTCTGAGCAAGAAAGCCATGTCTTGCTATTACAGGAAGTCAAGGAGAGACAATCATATAGGTTTTTTCCACCAGATGTCCACCTCTTCCTATTCCATCCACATCCAAAAATTAAAAAAAAAAAAAAAATATTACTTGGTATATAGGTCTGGCCACATTAACTGATTCCAGCCAATTGGCCAAATTTTAATTGAAGTCCATCACATCAACTATTGTTGAGTAGGCTACCTGATATAAATTTAGATTCCTAAACACTGAATCAACAGCATATACTAAAAATGTCTTTGCGAAATATGCCTCTGTTGAAAGATAACAGATTTGCACTCATGACACCAAGAGTCAAGTCTGTAAACAAATGAACCATAAATGCTGTGAAAAAGCTTAACTTTAAAGCATCTGAACTGCCTGGACAGAAAGTTTCCAAACAGGGATCTTTTACCATCAAATAAGCCTTTAAGCTGTAGGGAATTACTATTAGAAGAGGAATCAATATAGCATTAAAGTGGACACTTGGAACAGATATACATGTATGCACTTTTGCATTCAACCACCAATGAAAATTTAAAAAAGTAAGCTTTCTTTCAAAAAGTCTTATGGATCATACTGATAAATGACAAACATTTTAATGGTTTTCCCTCCTCAAATAAAAAAAAGAAAACAGTAACAGACAAAATTCACAGGCCAATAAAAATTTTATTTCAAAACCTGATTAGCACAGTAAAATCTATGTAGCGAAATCGGAAATATGAAACATGTCACTACAATCACTACTTACACAAGTCAAGGCAAAGCTTCAATCCAGAAAATGCACTCTGAGAATGACAACAGCCTGCAATGGCAATGCTCATAAGAATCCAATCTTGACATACAGGATAACACGTCTTTTAAAAAATCAGTTGCAGGATATCACCTACTCTGACAATACATGTAATAGATGATAGAGTTCAGTCTATGCATCTCCTTTGAGAAAGTAAGTTCACACATATCTACTACACAGAGATCACTTTTTACGGTAAAAAAATATACATTATACATATTTAGAAACGACAGCTAAGGGTTGGTCTTTTCAAACCCGCTCCTCACACATGGCTTCTGTGGGACTAGGCTCATGCACGGATATGTTGATCACATCCCACGGAAAGTCACTACTCTGCACAAACTTTGAAAGCAACTTCTCTGCACAGCCAGTGGAAAATATCGGCTATGGTCAGCAGAGTGCCACCTCAGTGCTTTCTTGTCGATCTCCATTTTTTTAAACAGTGAAAATGTGACTTCTTCTTCAGCTCACTTTTTGCTATGAAATGTTTTCACCGTTATTAAAAATGGAGATATGATAAGAAAGCACTGAGGTCGCGAGAGGACATCATTATTCTGAACATACTCCTTAGGTGACACATCACAAAAGGTTGTTCTGCATTTATGAAATTCCCTAATTTGTGCATACCCCATACATGTACATAGAAAAGCAAGCAATGGACAAAATTGAACTCTGAGGAGGGCAAGGCCATAATTTGTAGGTAAAGATTAAATGACTTATGGATGATTTAAAAAAAAATTTCAGCCGTTGATTAGATTCTCATTTCACATCAAAATATAGTTTTTCCCTTTTCCTGTTCAAAGTTTCCACCTCTCCAATCAGAAGAGAATATTTCATTTTTCTAAAAAGGCTTTTGATACATTTAATTCCGTACTTTCTTATACTTTAAATTTTCCAACAAATATGGTTCTATAGATGAAAGATGCAAAAACAATACATCTACAACTGTTGTGATCAAGAGGACATTTCAACAGACAAGTCAAAATCAAACCTATGCCCATCTAATACAGTAAAAACCCACCAAACTTATTTGCCATTTCTTTTCATCGATACTATGAGGCAAAAGAAACATAAAGCACATACTGACAACACACTTAACTATTTTCAGCATATTGAGTTGAGCCCTCCCTGGCCTGACCCATAATATTTCTGTGTCACTGGATTTCGAAATCTAAGATCTGTCTTTGGAAGGATGGACCCAAGAGGGTGGGAAGCCATGAAAACTCCTGCAACGAACAAATTTCAAGAATGTCCCCATTGGAGATTTGAACAAGGGTCATCAGCACCAGCCTGACACAGACTGAGCCTTCAGCACTTTGGCACAAATATTGAAAGATCAAGAAACTTTGCCAAGAACATCCCAAAAAGGCAGTTTTGAGGAGAGAAGAAGGTGCCAATATATTTTTAATCACGCCTTCCTCAAGCAGGCTTCCGACCACACATGCCAGCTTCCAAGAAATGACAGCTCAAGGATCACAACAGCTGTCTGTACAAGACCTGCACTATCTCCTCCAACACAAGTAAGATCTACTGAAACCTGCAAATACCACCAGGACGACTATTTTTGTACTCATGGGTATCACTTGTTTTTTTAATATATGGTGGAAAATTTCTTTTATGATTTTTTTTTGGGCAATAAATTAACTCTCAGCCATATTAAGTAATATTATCAGTGCTTTAAAAAAAATGCTAGCAGTAATCGCTAGTCTTTGTTTCACAAAACCTTCCAACTCCATATTTCATGTTTCTTTGCCTCCTAGCATGATTAATTTTTTACCTGAGATAAAGTCAAACAGAAAGACATGTGTACAAATATTTGGATATTTCCAGGGCCTCATACAGAAAATACGAAGACGATGATCAATCTTTGGAGGACATTAACTGACTTTTACAACAAATCAATTCATATGAATTGGCTTATGGGGATCCACTCTTCAATATGGTTGAAATTGAAAGCACTTGAAACTGACCTTGAATCAATTGCTTAGGATTTAAGTCAGGTATACATTCATGCAAGGGTGCTCATACACTGCACAATCTCCCTGATTCAAACGAGTGCACAGACACACATAATAATATTATACACAAGCACATACGCACTCCCCATTTCTTTTATTTTTGGGACTGCAATTGTTTCTTTCTCAGAACCTGCACTTCCCGAAACAGTCAAAAGACATTTCTCCTTTGTATCTCCCTCTCTCACTTCTGTTGTATCTCTTTCATGACCAGTCTGATCTGACAAAAATTCAACAGCTTTGCAGACACATAACAGTTGAACCCATTTGGATTTGATTGAAGATTTTTTAACTCAATAGCTGCCCAAGTGCTTCGGTGGTCTAGCCCAAGGCCTGGCAATGTGCTGAGTCAAACATTTTGACACTCCACAGCAAACAAAAGCCAGAGGCTGACACTGCACAAACAATTTCAAAACAAAACAAATAAATAAATAAATGAATATTTCATAAATTATAAATAGATGCAATTACACTTTTTAATTGAGGGGGTTTATGGAGATACGCTCTGTAGGGACACCATGGGGGTCTAGAGAGACTGACATTGTGTTGAAGACCCATATTGGCGAGAACTTCTGAACAGTAGCACCAAATAGAAATAATATAAATATAAACTACAGCAGGCCACAAGATTTCACCACAAATACCCACACTAACACAACATTTTTCAAGCTTTGGCTGCAAATCAAATACAGGAATCCAAGACCAAGATCTGACAGGCAACTGTTAAAACTACCAGTACACAAGGAATGACGCGACAGCTGTGCTATGTGATATGATTGTACCTGTACACAACTGTCATCTTGTGGCCCAAACAAGGAAAGCATATCTCAGTAACAGTAACACACAAAGACAGAAATTATGTACGTGAAAACGAAAACTTCAAATTTTGAAACCTTTCGGTCAGACCTATAGGAACCAGCACTTAACTTAAGTTAACAAATGCATTCACTCTCA
This sequence comes from Aplysia californica, assembly GCF_000002075.1. Classification (NCBI taxonomy): domain Eukaryota; kingdom Metazoa; phylum Mollusca; class Gastropoda; order Aplysiida; family Aplysiidae; genus Aplysia; species Aplysia californica. The sequence continues at coordinate 195,593 of NW_004798289.1, read as the reverse complement.
CTTTCCTCAACATCTGGAATATCAAATAGTGTGAGATAACAGTTGAGCATTCAGATCTCTCAAATTTTTTGTGGTACGTTCACTTTCACTTAATGACTGCAACTAGAAGAAAAGAAAATGGATCTAAAACTTACCACCCTACCTAGGCATGAATATGATGTAAGTAATCGTTCTGTTCTGCAATGCCCCCCCCCCCCCCCCAAAAAAAAAAAAAAAAAAAAAAAAATCAGAACCCCATCACTGATGAAAAGTATTACCACAGTTTACAGACACCAGTTCCGCCAGATTTTTTGGACATGCCTTCTACCGTCAAACACTAAACGTTTTTCCAAGTGCACTAGGTTTGGGCATTGACTGACAGTTTTTATTTTAACCTGTAACTCAGTAGAGTAAAAATGATCTGTCTCACTTGTTATTGCAAAACATGTCCAACAGGGGCCAAACATTTTTTTGCCTACAACAGGGTTGAGCTACTGGAAACTGACAACTTGAAGACATATGTAAGAAAACAATAATTTGATATTCACCATAAACTAAAACAGCACAAGAATAGATGCATGTTCTAATGTTTGTTGATGCCGAAGACCAAATGCAAACAGCTACGAGTAATTAAAATAATTTGCATTGTAATGGCAAATTTAAGATAAACCTATACAATCTCACACACACACCTTGCATACAAAGATGATCCGTAACCAAGTTAAAAGAAAGAAGTACGTTTGCTGTTAACTGGGGACAAACAGATGTTCTGAATTCTTAAAGCAAAATATCTCAACACAAAAATAGACTGGTAGCTCTTGTTGCACACAGTACACAGTGCACTAATCCTGGGAATACCAAGAGAGGCTTGCACAAAGGACTGCTCCACTGGCATGCAAAGACAAACATATGTATAGCCAAATAATGTTGAGAGAAAGTCACCATTTCACACTGCTGGTACAACTCAGGGATTACTCCACACATTCAATTACCACAAAACATCATGAAGATCTAGACAAGCCCTGGGAATACACAGAAATATTAACAATCAGCCATATTTGGGACAAAACTATCCCATTAGTCTAGATCTTATTGCTGTCCACCAAAGGATGGAAAACCATTGTGCTTCTGACTGTAAATCAACAATTTATTACACAAAAGAATAATGAAGGAACTTCAGGCAAACTTAAGAGGTTATGTTTTTTGCCAAAATTCCAAAACATAAAAAAATTAAGCTGAACAGTAATGACCATAGCACAAATATTCACTCGAGTCCCAATGGGTTTTTAATTCCTTGTGGACAACGCAGCATTGTTCTATTCCTATAAAGATCCCACCACATCAAGAGTGCTATAACTTTCTGCTTTTCCTGAATTTCACCAAAACTTAAATAAAATGAATTTTCATGTCCACAAACAAATTTGAAAATGAATACTACTGCAACACTCTTTCAGTTCTTGACAATAATATCTTTCGATCTCAAATAATAATTGTCTAAGAGGTTTGAAAAGAAAATGACAAAACAGAAACACAGCAGCACACAGATAACTTAGAAGAAAACCGAGAACATCAAACTCATGAACCCCACTGGAAAGATATTTATCCACTCATGAAAAGACATTTGAATGCTCTCACTACACATCCTTTCTCCCAATGAACATAACGTGAAATAGCAGCTCAAAGAACGGTAGACCTGTGATTAGTGTAGGGAGCCCGATAGTACTGAACATCTAAAAATCTGTATAAACTTGTGACCTCTATGGATGGACATAGAGGGAGACCAGAAGATCTGCTTACACATGGCTATTAAGATTAAAGTAAAAAATGTCTTGCTTTGCTCTAAACTTCTTTATTTTTCCCCATAAAAATCATTTATATACTATTTTTAATCCTCAGGGACAAAGGATATGAAACATTTTTAGAATTTGGCCACTCTCCACATGGAGATAGGAATGAAGAATGTACACTGCCCATCAGGCAGCCATAGGAGATAGAGATCATAGGTCACATGGGGGGGGGGGGAGTGAGAGAGATAGAGAGAGAGAGGGAAAGAGAGGGAGAGAGAGAGAGAGAGAGAGGGAGGGAGAGAGAGAGAGAGAGAGAGAGGGGGGAGGGAGGGAGAGAGAGAGAGAGAGAGGGAGAGAGAGGGAGGGAGAGAGAGTCACAGAATACAGAGAAGGTTACTAATATAATTATTCGTCCTCATCATCACATTAAACAGTAGAGTTCGTTTAAACTGAAATCTGCAGGACCACTGGATGTTCTTCAGTTTAGTCGGGTTTTTGATTTGGAAGGGATGCTTATAGAAGATTTTTTTAAAAATTGTGAATTTTATTATCTTTCTTCAGTCTACCACTGTGTTCGGAATAACTTGTCACTGTCTTTCATTGGCTTCTCTAAGTTACAAACAAATTTTAAAGTAATATTCAGACATTTAGTATTTCCAGGATCTAGCATTCCAAAAACATGGTGCACAGGATTGGAAAATCTATACACTTATAAAAACTCAATAGATACAACTTCATTGCCAAAATTTTGTGTCACAATTTCCCAGCAGCCATTTTGACGCCCCTCTAAAACCAACAACAAAATCGTACAAGAAAGTTTGTGTAAGCTCTTCCTGTGAAATCAAAATCAATACCTTAAGTGATCTGTCGAACAGTACACACAGTAGAGCCTCTCCATAACTTTCTTTCAAATCATCATCATCATCATCAAATGCCATATCTGTGGCAGACATCGGCGATCATGGCTCTCCATTCATTTTTTTGTTTGAATGCTCTTAAAAAAGCTATAAGCCTATACTATTACCCTGATCTTTCCCCAACCCATTCAGTGGCGACCAGAAATGGCATGGTTATAGAATTGTTCTGTAGTGGTGTAATTGAGTATTTATGCATGTAAATGTGTATGTATTCATGTATGTCTGTATTTATAACTATATATGTATTTATGAACGTATGTTTGCCATTGTAAACCACATTACCATATACTGGGATCAATAAAAATGTAATTTATTAATTCTTTATATTCTTTATTATTCTTTAAAATCACCACATGGAAAATTTTAAAACAAAAAAAGCCGTCACTTCCACATAAGCAGAGAACACTGCGATTCCTCTTTTCAATGGAGCATGTCTATGAGCCGACAGCAATCCTCTTGTTCATGTTATGTGTCAGCTTTCAGAACATCAGCTTATTCTGTCACTAGCACAACACAGTTCTGCCACCGTTCCTTTACAACACAAGCACAGGTGATTCAAACAACTGGCATTCGTCATTTACATACACATTTACAGCACAGTAAAAAACAATCCCAATGCAAGACTTGAGTTAATACAATCAATTTAAAAATCTATTACAAGGCAAGCATGCCAAATTACATGACGATGGTGTCGGGTGCAAATTGGCGACGTCAGAGGTTCCCACGTGTCTTATTTGTTGATCACAATTGTTTTCTTTGTTAAATCCTTTATTTGGAGTAATATTAGTTTTTGTTTCAGTAAGCATTTTATGGCACTTGCAACAAAATTAGGTCAAATAAGTGCCAAAGATTGGAGGCGTTACAAGACAATAGCAAACACAAAAAAAGGGCAGATAAGGACGATAGATGTTTGATAGGGCAGACCACACCAGAGCACCTGCCAACCACCCACGTAATAATAATTAGCTGATGTTCCTCATAAAACCTGATCACCCAGCATTGGTTTTTATTCCCTCTGCACAAATTTTTGGTTCTCCTCAGAAAATATTTCCTATGACTGGGTCAGTTTACACCCCGACACCATCAATAAGACAAGACCAGACTCGGGCGCAATACGCATTATATGTACACCACAGAAAGGGACAGAAATGAACACATGATTGACAATGCCAACTGTTTTTTGTTGAAAAGATGAGACAGTATCCAAGGGCAGAGAAACGATGATGGTCATGACAAGAGGCAAGTGGAAGAAAGAGTGGCCCTAGTTCTCTCGCATCAGTCCAAAACTCGCATAAACAAAATAAAACTTCACTTACACAACTTATCACATCTATGCACTCCACATTCATGCACCAAAAGAAAAGATTACAGTAGCCATTTAAGTATTAGGACTATGAAACCGTACATCACCCTGAATAAGACATCCATTAGAAACAATGGTGAAAGGAAATTCATAAGGGCACGATGCAGCAAACTCAACTTTTTGACATAACAGAGGAAAGAAAGTATGACACCCAACCTGCAGAAAATAAAGCTAATTTACAAAAGGTCCTGAATAAAAGCCTTAAGTTTTTCTTTTCCAGAAATACAAGGACTAGAATAAAAAGTAAAAGTAAATGAGACCACACGATATGTAAGTGATGTTTCAACTAACACTAACCGTCCTTGGTAATTCCACAATTCCATCTCCCCCTATATGAAAAAACGAACAACCCAACTCTCCCTTCCCCGTACAAAGCAAGTTCCACATCACATCCCCCAAGCAGTCAGATACTTCAATTTCCTACTTTATAATGGCCCTTCACATTGTTGCGCCAATTTCTATACAAGTGGAGATTCTGAAAACAATTGTAACAGATTTAGGCAATTATCTATCTTCCATGAAAACCTTATGACATAGTCTTTTGGGAGCAAATAATATGACACTGTATCATTTAAACATTAAATTTTAGTTCGCAGATGAGAAAAAAAAAGGGGTGAAGCGGGACAAAAGATTTCAACCAATGGATCTGAGGAAGACAATATTCACAGCTTTTCAAATGACCAATCTATATCAAACCCCAATCTATTTTGCTTGACTTTTTGCTACAATCAGGGATTTTGAAGACATTTTCCATATTCATCTAAATTATTTTCTTCAATGTACAGCTTGCCCACTCTAACTTTTGCCAATATGGGTATTCTACACTACCACTTCCACAATGAATAAATTTCCTGCAAGAGTAGCACTGTTCAAAGAGGCTAACTGATCTGTGAAATAGACAACTGTTATCATCAAAGTCTTTAGGGAGGGGGAAAAAGTGCCGCACAGCTACCCAAGTTGTCCTCAATAAAATAATGAGTCTCTCACTATGATTTCTCACCTAATCTGATCTCGCAACAGAATGCTTTCTGCCGTTAAAATGTACATACCGTCTTTGAGCAAAAGATTTTGATAAAATTTGCAGTGACAAATTCAATCATACAACTACAAAAAGTCTACACTGACTGCAAATATCTCACACACACTCAAGAATTTTGGAGTTGAGGACTAAAATTAGACACAATATATTACAACAAGAACAAAATAACAGTCTCCTAATCATATTCTGCTACTGTCTTTGGTAAGGATATTTGGTTCCAAGCAATGCTGACATTACCACTTCCAAACAGACTTCTTTGACAATGGTACAAACCCCCCCCCCCCCCCCCAACTCTCCAAGCTTTTCATCCACATCTCCTCCTCAAATCTTTACAAATATTACCCTTCCCATGGAGAGTGTCACAGGCACTTCAAGACATTTTATTCCAAACACTGTTCAGCCACAAGTTGACTTTATGTGCATGAGGAAACACAAGGTTGAGGAGAGTACCAGATTATAAATTGCCCTTTAAGAGGGGATTGTATAACTTAACAATAGTATGACTCCCTCTATAGAAGATATATATATAATTTTATGTGCGTGTGTCTCGCAGCGCGGTGGAATCAGGTACTTATACATTTTTGGGTACAAAGAGTTATTGCTATCAAATTAAAGTTTATTTTTCTCGAACTTGGTGAAAAAAAATATTGATCTCTACCTTGCATATAAGTGGACAAATGGGGTTACCTGCTATTACAGGTGAAATAAGCTAGAAAATGGCCGCAAAGTCTGGCGTTTCTAAAGCTGACTACTCGTAATCATTCTTCCAAATAATTTATTTTAGGCTTTAAACAACATTTTAAGTAAAATTAATTCTAAAAATATCTTTTTCAGGGATGGAGAAGGTTTCTGTGTAAAAAAAAAAAAATTGCTAAAATCCCCAACAGTTGGAAAAATGCCGATTACTTTGATCCTTAAAATTTGACGAGCCCCTGAATCCGCTGCGATGACCACATATATGTGCACACTGCAGGCGGAGTGTCACTGATGGGCTTCTCCGTAGTCCCTTTATCTCAGACAGTCCACAAACCGTCTTTGATTCCAGCTTCACCAGCGCTCATGTGCCGCGAACCCCGGTTACGCATTAAATACAACCACAGGACTTCCTTGTGCTCACCATCCTTTCAGAGTTCGTTGTACACGTATCTAACACCATAAAGGGACACATATTTCTCACTTTAAGTCTCAAACCCAAAGGAGATTTTGTTTTGGGGGAAAGACCCTCATGAAGCTTGTTATCTACTGAGCTCTTACACTTGATCAGTGTGATTAAGACAATAGCAAGCCACAAGCAGAGAACCATTCTGCACCTCTCCTCCCACACTACTTGTCAAAGACAACGTCACCTTTTTCTGTATTATAATCATCATTGCCAAACACACTTGCCTTGCCTCTTACTTTTCAGACTCATTCAACCATTTCACCATTCACATCCTCATCAAAGCATTAACCCCTTTGGACCTGTGACTGTCATGGGCTCTTTGGTAAAATTATGAAACAAGCTAGGCAGAGAGGAGATTGATCTGTTCTAACACAAAAGCAGTAACAAAGTTGATTAACTCTTTATCTCCGGCAAGTTGCTCCCAGTGGCTCGCGGTCGGAACCACTGTGCTTGTGGGCAGACGTGTCGCATTCCTTTATGATGACTTCGACATCAAATTACTTTTTGGCAATTGCCGAAAACAGGTCTCTAATACTGGAAGTTCATTCATTAGATGAAGAACTATCAAAATAGGTTTGCTAGTTTCCATTTAATGACCCATTTACTGACCCTTTTGTCATTTTTAGATTTAGCACCAAAAAAAGGGCCCCAGCGTACTGGGTTTACCCCCCTCTGAGATAAAGAGTTAAGCTATCCTTATCCTCACTTCACTCACATCCATTCAGACAAGACCTCCACTGGAAATCCTCCACTTTTCTCGCCCCACATAAAGACACTTCCCTTAGTGCCCAGTTCCCTGAACACTTTCCTTCTTCCATCTACACCTCGATCATGATCCGACATCGCTTTTCCTCTTATTAAATATCAAAATCTCTACACATGGACAAAGCATCACAATTATCCACAACCTTTGGATTCATATCATACAATAATATTTTCCTCATCATATCTCTTTCAAAGCAAGCCAACAACACTCACAACAGACGAGCGTACACATGATATGTACTACGATGCATTTACAGTACCCATTTAACTGACACACACATGCAGACTCTACATCTCTTTTTCTTTTTTGCAAAAAAATACTCACACATACATACAGCCCTTTCCCTGAGCACTCACATATGCTGTGACATACACCCAGTCTCTCAAGAAACGCACTCAGCCTGCCTGTCAATGCATGGCACACATCACAGATGAGAGAGAGGACAAAGGGGCAAAGGGGGTTTGACGGTGTGCTTGGCGACCAGCTAGCCCCACGCCCACTCACTCATCATCACTCTCTCCGTCACTGGACAGCGTGGTCTTGATGGACAGTGCCTGAGGCTGGGCCTGGAGCCTGCGGTAGTGGTCGAGCCACTCATCCACCATCTGCTTGACCGCCAGCGGACGCTTACCCAGGCGCTGCGTGGCTACCAGGAGGCCACCTTCTGTCGTGTGACAATGCAGCCACTCTCGAAGTACCATCTCCTCCCGGCCAATCTGGAACAGCAGATTAGTTGTGAATTACTTCACAAATCTTAAGTCAGTATATAAAGAAAGTGGAGACAGCAAGAAATCTACAATGAAAGAAGACCCATACCTACAAAAAGGGGGTTGCACATGTCGACTTTGATTCAGAAAGAAATTGTACGGTCACAGCCGGTTATATCGCCTGCCTTGGGATGAGTATAAAGTTGGCTGTATAGCAGGGCTGGCGGTATAACGGGACAGCACCGATTGCCATCATGACTTGTAGTAGACTGTTAGAGACTAGAAACATGCTGTGGCAAGCTTTGCCTCAAATAGATCTGTCTAGTGCGATTGCCACATGCAGGGGAAAAACGAGTGGCAACCATATCACAATTACATATACAGCCCTAGCAATACATTTAGTAAATTCAAGTTGAAAGAAGCTAAGCTATATGTGTCAAGAACCCTGTAGATGTACGTTATTATTTACTCTACACTCGTCAATCTGCAGGTCGTCTTAGACCAGTTATACAGTGGTGTCCAAAACAAACTAGAAAATGTAATCACCCAATCATCATGTTAAAGCCTTGCACTACCCACTCATGCAGTATACCAATTTGAAGCTGAATAAATTCTGCATCGTCTTACACACTAACATCTTTGTTTCCTTATGACGTACCTGATCTGTCATGAAAATGCGTAATTTTTAGCGCTGTGCCGTACCATGTACGTCACGAATGTTGGCAAAATTTGCAGCTCCTGGTTGCCTATACGAAGTTACATGTACGTCATGCTAATAACCTGGCTCTAATTCTTCTGTGCAGAGTTTTAGCCACAATCGCTGCGTAGATTTGTATTGGGGAATAAAAGACGCACGTATTAGTACCAAATTTGATAGTATTACTTTACTGCTAGGCTTGCAAGCGAGCGATAAACACAGATCTAGACTAGCGGGCGGCCGCGTGCTCTCGTAAAACGTGAAAATCGAAAAGACTTAAAAAAGTAAAATAAATTCACTTTTGACCTAGATTTGCAGGTTATTTGAAATTACGAGTGTGATGGGAGGACATGGGTAATAAGAAAAACGAGAAAAGTGACAATCGAAGACTGGGGTCCAAAATATGTCATGAGTGTGCTAGATCTAGATCCAGATCTAGACTGCGCGTCCAATAACACTGAGACATTAGGCTGCTGTCCTGGAAAACGAGCACATTTAAAAATCAGTGCTGACAGTAGCAACGCATACCCCCTCGCAACGAAAGGGTTAATATTTCATCTATGTTAAGAGACGCTCGAGATATGGTCACTCAAAATTTAACTACGAAATCAGGCTTGGCAAAATTATGCACAATCAAAGAAACGTAGAATTTCTTTGAGCGTGTAATGAGGATCATCAATATTGATAGAATGGACATACATAGCATATCCAATGAATGGAGAATTTTTATCTCTGCAATGAACAATAGTTTATTTTGATAGTTTCAAACAAAACGGAAAACAGAGCAATAACAAATAGCACACAAAACTTGGACTTAACATTTAATGTGCTCATTGTTATTTTACTTAGGAGCCATTGGTTTTATGTAGGGCACGAACCCTTTGGGCATCGACTCTATTAAATTTTGAACATAATTATTTGCCATTTCATCCCAAATGTCACAGACAGCTGCAAATAAAGGGTCCGAATTGGGAGAAAAGTCGACTTTCTTCAGCTGCGTTTTATGAAACTTCACATACCTGTAGGACTCATGTTGGGGCTACTTACTGGTTTAACACTCCAACGTTGTTGATATGATATGGTTGTCCAAGAATTAGCTAGTTGCATTGCCCTGTGAGAAAGTGCTTTGCCATGTATGAAGATGTCCACTTGAATGACATCATGACTTTTTCGCTTCTTTGATTTTGCACAATTTTGCCAAGCCTGATTTTTAAAGGCAAATTTTGAGTGACTATGTCTCAGGCGTCCACTAACACGGGTGAAATATTACAGTGCCAGATTGTGCAGAATTTATTTAGCTTTAAATTGGTATGCTGCATGAGTGGGTAGGGCAATGCTTTAACTCTTTTTATCCTGGCCGTACCCCCACAGACTCTGTACCTGTCCTAAGGCCGCCGCGCCACATCAGTTGGAATTCAGTGCATATATTTCAAAGTGCTGTATTTTTTTACATTTACTCTTAGGCTTTAAGGAAATTTAGCAGTTATGTTAGAAATTAAATGTAGTTTTGGGAAATGTATGTGGTTAGAAATTACACCAATTGCATCAAGTAGATTTTGAGGTGTATTCCATCTTGAAAATTGACCCTGATGGCCCCTTGGATTTATAGATCTACCCCTACCCATCGGTACTGCACAAATTCCAGTACTGGCCCCTTCACCACGATCTGAATAGCTATTAGATGAGTCTAATTTCTGTTCGTTATTAAATTACTTTCGTTCGGTACGCGATGAACAACTGAGGCATTGGCTATTGGCGGTGTAAAGGCGCAAACACTGTGTTTATATTGACGTTCCTTTTCCTACATTGGCAAAACTTGATGGTAAGTCGGGCTGGAGGTATAACGGTGGGCAGTATAATGGGGTTGGACCGTACCAGTACCTATATCATGACGGATGGCAGGTCCACAAATAACCTCGACCAACCGTCAGTTTTGTCGCCATGAAGATCCCTACATCATCCATTTACTCACCTCTGATCCCGAGAGGAAGTGCACTTGTAGTAGTTTGCCCTCGCAGTCCACCAAAGGGAGGTAAGCAACCTGCTCCTCGTCAGGGGACTCTGTGTTGGCCCCAGCACCGATGCCGTCGTCCATGTCAAGTTCCATGGGCACCAGGGCGGAGAAATGGCCGCGGGTGTAGCCCAAGGCCAGGGGCGTCTTCCAGCAGAAGGACGGCTCCCACAGTAAGGGAATGTAAACACCTGCAGCCACACAGAGCACAAGTGGAAATAAAACCCAAACTTGAGAAACTGACTTCTCTACTCTTGTTCTTTTCGATCCTCAAAGTAGTAAAATGTATGTTTTTGCTTAGTTTTTGTTTTTGTCTTAAGCTGGGAATCCATAGGCACGGAAACTGAACGACACCGGGACAGTACAGATCGCTCAAACAGAAATGTCATTGTCTGAAACCATTAGTACGGAACGGTAGCAGGACGCACCAGCAGTTCCGCGGTACCGCAACAGGACTTTTAAAAATCTGACACAAGAGCGATACTGCCGCTGCCATAGAGCTGCCCCAGGGAAAAAGTGGCGCCTAAATATTCCCGCGAAATGCCACGTTGCATTGTGGGTGCTCTTGTTTCACGAACATAGACAGCTTTGACTAGGTAGGTGTAATGTTGCTAATGCATCCAAACTAAACGAAAAAGGCGCAAACCTGCTGTTCCATTCCCCCCCCCCCCCCCCCCCACTCCTACAGTTCAGTGCGTGCTACTGACTGAAGTGTCTTTAGGCTATTCCCAAAGGGGGGACATTAACATGTTCTTACGCACAATAGAATTGTAAATGGGCTGATTTATCAATGTCATGCTTATACGGCGCCGGAACAGCACAGGGGGAAACCACTAATTTTTCTTTCCTCATCCTTGCTATTGTCATTTTCTCTGTACTTCTTTTTTATGTTTGTCACTCTCTTGTCAACTACTATTTCCAGAGTGCCTTGATAGTTGAAGCAGACTTTGTGCTGTTGAGGCTAGAGGTGGGCAGAGTAAGCCTGGTTCCGCGTTTCGACTTCTCTGTTCACATCCACCCCTTGGCGCTCATATGACCTTATGCATTTGCAAGTGCTGTAAAACCTTACTAAAACTAAGTCAAACCTGCTGTGCCGTACCGTGTCTATGGATTGAAACATTGAAGTTGCCACTAGCGATACCGCACATTTCATCCCGGTGCCGTTCGGTTTCTGTGCCTACGGATTCCCAGCTTTAGTAAAAGTTTTACTGCACTTGCAATACAAGTAGGTCATATAAGCGCCAAAGACTAGGTGTTACGAGAAAGTAACACACACACAAAAGAAGGAAGAAAGATAAAGACGATAGATCTTTGATGGGAAAGAAGGGGCAAACCACACTAGAGCACCCACCAATCATCCACTCAAATGCATGTACTTCAACCATAAGTGTTCACAGATTTCTAAATGCTGAGGTCATTCTTGAACAAGAAAACAGTGTACCTCACCTTCCAAACAGAAAAGTCAGGATCAAATGTATTTTTATTTATTTATATAGAGACCAAAATGTTTTTAATAATTGGTTGGGAGGAATTTCAAAATTCTGCCACAGCCCTGGCCTTAACAGCCAACTATCTTTGACATTCAGCTGCCTTGGAGTCATTAATACACAACATACACATGGGATCAACAAGTCTTTGACCTTATCTGAGACTTCTTGGTATTCTATTCAAAGATCCCTGAGATCAGGGGTGTGTAAATAAGGTGAAAAACATTTAAGTTATCAAAAGAAAAAGTCTGAGAACTGGGAATTCAATCAGGTACCTCTAGACTACTGAGCTCCAAGTCTTGAGTTTTTTGCAGCCTCAATCCTTGTGATGAAGAATATTTGCCCATAAAAAACACGAACCTTGGTGACAAACATTTGGTGCATTAAAACACAGTCTGAATTAAAAATTGTCTTTTTAGTCTGAAATGGAATTATCTTTGATGTAAAAGAAAACATCTGAACCTGAAAACTTTTTCCTTAAAAAATGTAATGGTTGATGTTAAAGTGGAGAAAAGGCAAAATGTCTCATGATGATCAAAAAAAAAAAAAAAAAAGACACCCTATCAAAGATGAAAAAAACCCACCCCCACAAATGCTGAAAAAACCCCCAACAAAGCCTTTGGTATGATAAAACTAGAAAATCAGCTAATTGGAAAAACGCAGAGCTTAACTGTGCGACTTTCTACTGACATAATTTAAATCTTGGCTCTAACCTTGAAACTTGGCAAATCCGATTGTCTCTCCTTTGAAACTCTTCACGTACTTAACACCGTACACGATAATGGGCCGTCGCAGGATGTGAGCCAGAGCAAAGATGTGGGTCTGCTCCAGGGAGGTGCCTGAAGCAATATCAAAACACAAAGCATTTAACCTACTTGTTTTTTGGACCAGCACACTCCATAAATAATATTTCATAAAATCAAAAACAGATTCACTTACACTTATTTTGATCATAAGCAAACCAGCTAGATGTGACATTGGAACATAAAGGACCTGTTTATACAGAGAGCATTATGAAAAGACCGTTTTCTTTTTCTGGCAGACATTTTATTATGCATCATAAATACTTTACTCCGTTTCAGGTGAACTTAGAAAATACTAGGGGAGGGAGGGTATATCGCATGATCGGGACAGACACCTAAAAAAGACAGAATGATAATTAGAATATGTCATGAAAGGTCAGGAAAACAAAGTCTTCCAAATCTTATAAAAAAGTGAACGAAACAAAGCCAAACCGTTTTGTCTTGATACTTAATATAGCTTGAGGCCACACATCTCAGATTGCTAATTTAATATCCAAAAGAAAGAAAAGTAGGTTCCTATCCTTTTTTTTCTTGACTTTTTCAAACAACTCACACATTACATCACCCCCCCCCCCCCCCCCCCTTCCCCGCACGCACACACAAATCAAATGCACACACACACACAAACATGCACACACCATTGTAAAGGTCAACAGAGAAGAATCCTGAATTGGTTCTCTTAAAAGCCTCCACACAAGAAATTTACACAGGACGTTTACAAGAAATAGGTCAGAAAGATTTCCTGACCTGGTTGACTGGCCAGACTTAGCAGCACGGCCCAGTCATGTTGCCACTGGCTCTCGTCCAGGCTGAACTGAAGCGACTCTGCTTGCATGGACTCATACTCCTTCCAGCGCGGGTAAAATCTGCTCACAACAAAAAAAACCCCAGACAGATTATTTGGTTGAGAAGAAATGGTTATTCTTGGAGGATCTGAAAAGGAAGGAAAGCCCTAACCCTTGTGGCATCGGTGGCCAAGTGGTTAGGCTCTCGGACTCGCAACCGTAAGGTCGTGGGTTCGAATCCTGTCAGGGACCCGATGTTGTGTCCTAGGGAAAGGCACTTTACACGAATTTTCCTCACTTCACCTAGGTGGGAATGGGTACCCGGCTACAGACAGCGAAAGATCTTGTCAGTTTGTTAGTGTTTGAGCGCTTAATCAGCTGCTTGCACTGTATGCTTCCCAAGAAGCTGAGAATGTTTCGGAGAGTTCTATGGTCTGCTGGGGTAATAATATAGTGTAAAGCGCATAGAGCCTTCTGTTGAGCGGGTATAAGCGCTATACAAATGCTATTCATTTATTATTATTATAAAAAAATAACACTGAAAGTGACAAAAAGCACTATTACCAGTGCCAGAATGTACCAAAACACTTCCATTCCTTTGTTCATACCGATGTCCCCAACAAATGTGATGATACAGAGTGAACACTAATCTCCAGTATCTACTGCCCATTTAGAACAGCCTAGAACCAAATCAATACAATGGTCACGGTGACAGAGAAAAAAAAATACTTCAGTATTTATCAGTTTGCATTCCAAGAACATTAGAAATTAATAAGAGATCAAAAGACATTTTCAAAAAATAATGCTGAGAGAGAAAGCAGAGACGAGAAAGTTTCGAAAGGTTTTTCTCTATTATCATGCAACCAAAATAATGGTATCAAAATGTCGTATACAGATAAATTAAGTGATGTCTTCCATGGCACTTTCATGCAAAATTCTTTTCCACATGTTCAGTTTCAAATTGTTGGCTCAAGTGGACTTTTGCCAATGGAATTTTTTCATTTTTTCAGTGACATCAGATTCTCTTAAGTTTCAATGCTTCAAAAGATCTCACTGTAACATATAAGGATTCCTGGCATCAATTGCATTCTCCATTACTGCGTTTGAACAGCCACGAGGTCAAACACTAAAATCACAAACTAATATATATAAAATCTGTAGATACTTACGTCATTGCTCCGTCTCTCAAACTCTCGGCTAAGGCACGGCGCAGAGAATTGTCGAGATCGAAGACACCCCAAGCAGCCTGGAGGACTGAGTCCAGAAGACAGTCCCCAGCAGTACGGTTCCACAAGGCATACAACCTGCTACCCAGACGGTCGGTCAATTCTAAACTCCAGTTTATGATTGACTCTTCCACCTCTAGTTCTGTTTAAAGTAAAGACACCATAACTGTCCATTTGATCAAAAGAACCATACAATACATTTCCTTTTCTCTACAGCCCCACACCCATACAATTTTATACATGTTACAGTTTAAATAATTCCATCACATGCATTTTTTTCTAGCCCCATTAAAAAACTATAAACAAAAATTAAAATCATAGACAATTTTGACAGTCTTGACTCATAAAACATTTGTGACTGTATAGTGTGCTACTATTCTAATCTTTTCAGTGTGACATTTATTTCAAAATTTTGTATCAAAGCACATAATAATATCGAGACAATTACACAAAGGCATAAACACTGACCATTTTGCACATCACGATCAAGGATCTCATCGAAGAGATGCTCCTGTATGTGTCGGGCTAGATCTTCAATATCTGAGAATGAGAGAGCAAGAATTAATTTCAGTTTTGTTCATGGTTTAAGACTAGAGAAAACAACAAAGACACCAACTGGTATTTATAAGTAATAAAACAACTCTGCAGTTACTGAAACTATAACACAAAAAAAACAACCCACCCAGTAACTTCAAAACACCAGAAGTGGGGAGGACCCTGCATTTCCCAATCGGGATCATTTATCCAAAAAAGTGTTTGATTACAACTTATGAAACTGCATGGCAAAATGTTGGGAAGTAGCATTATAGTAAGGTACAGACCCACCATTCACTAGGTATATGTGAATATCTATGCACTTATATCTATGTTTAAATGCATATGTGATATTGACTTTGGTGCTTTCTAAACATTCACTTATAGTGCCAAGTAGAGTGATAAAATGATTTTTCAAAAAAGAGAAAAATGAAAACAAACAAAAACTAATCAAATTTTACATTCCTGTACAAAGGAATATCCTATCTTATCTCATTGAAGATGTGCATTTTTGGGGCACTTAAGAAAAAAAGGAAGCATAATTTCGTTATTTTCAATTTTGTTTTCTTTGTATACGAAACATTAAAACGGTAACAGCAATATATATGCAAATTCGAGGTCTTGATTTGTTTCCAATGGTTCAAAATGTGCTGCAACATTGTCTTTAGGCTGCTGCTGATCAGGCATATATGTGTCCACTCTGTCCTTATAGAATTAAACAATCCTCATCTTACCTTTTCAGGTAACATAAAATCAATGTTTTTCTTTTCATGACATAGGAACCCATGCCAACAGCAAATTTGAGCAAAAGTAGAAATATTTTTATAACATAATCATAAAATGCTCGCCAAGTTGGGGGAAAAGCAAATAGAAAGACAGCAGAGAAGATGGACAGGTAGGTTGGCCCTAATAAGAGCTTTTGGTACAAGTTACACACCTTCAACTGCTGACAGCTTAGAAGAATGACACAAAAATATAACAATTTAAAGCAAAAGAAACAGAAAGGATCATGTATACTACCCCAGTGACCCAAGCAACGGGGACAATCTTGCACCACACAATACAAACATACTCACAATTCAATTCAACAACACCCAAAAATTGATAAAAATAAAGTCGCCTTCTTCCATTCTTTCAAAACCTATAGTGTAGAACCAAGGTCAACATGGGTGGGGGGCGGGGCGGGATTGCAAAGCAAAGTATGTTTTACAGGAATAGGAAACAAAAGGCTGCAGTCCTTGTGACGCGGGAATAATACCATACTTATATCCAAAAACACACTCACCAACTGGTAAAGAGAATGTGACACAGTCTGTGAAGAACGAGCATGGGAAGTCTCCTTTGCGCTGCCGCATTGAAGACACAATCTGCCGGCGTATATCTGTGGCTACATCTGGGCAAGCCATGCAAGGGAGTCGCTTAGAAGCTTTTGATGACGCCTCCGTGGCAGCCAACAGGATGGCAAGCATATCTTCCCTTTGAAAGCGGATTGCAAGGTGAACCAGAGTGTAGCCGACCTGATAGGAAACGGTTAGGAGGGGAAAAATGCAGGAGAAGTTTGATTAGTGTATTGTAAGCATGATTTGCCTTTATATAAAAATTAAGGGATGGTTCTCTCTGTTGGTTTGCAGCTCACATACATAGTACCAGCAACACAAAAACAGCAAAACTGAGAGGAATAGGAAACATATCCGATGATATTTCAAACCAAGATGTCCACCATCCACCGTCAAATCAAAAGGCACTTGAAAAAGTGTATAGAGAGGGTAAATAAAACAAAGAGAAAGGCACATGAGTAAGCATGATGCTTTCTTGAAAGAGCAAGGTGTCGTGAAAACTTATATTCATGAAGGTGTGAATTGGAACTCAATTTGTTCCTATACAATATGGTATTACTATATTACTACCATGATACAACCAAGACAAAAATCAACTTGAATCAAAGATTAATTTATGAGAGAATGAAGTGTGGACTTCATGTAAGAATAAAGATACCTGAATTTTTTTGGAAAAAGCGGAGGAAGGAAATTCAAGTGAAGACAAATGAGTATAAATAAAGAAGATAGCTGACAGACTAGCATAGAGTTATTCATCATGGATAACTTTGGTTTTTTAAAAATCAGAAACTAAGTTAGACGACAGCATTGCTATTATTTGAAAGAAATACGAAGTAACATAATTCTGACCATTTTGGGGATATTTTTAAAACCTTTACTAAAAACAATTTTGACAACTTAAGCATTTGCCAGCTTTACTAATTTTTTAAAAAGGCATGATTCCCCTCTGTAAAGAGCACATCCATTACATTGTATATATATAATATACATATGTAAACTTTGACACAGAAAATAGGTGTGTATACAAAATTATAAAGTATTACTTGCATTGAAATCTTATCTTATTTTCAGGCCTCTTGCCCGTGAAATTTAAAAAAAAACAAAAGGTGATTTTAATTAGAGGTCAGTCTACTCATTACTGACAGTGGCAGCAAGGCATTCAACAGAAAGTTACCTTTTAGCCTACAAAAAAGAAGAGTTTGTAAAGCACTCTCAAGGCATCATTCATTTTTACTTTTACTTTCACAATGACGGAGCCCCAAACCCTGGTGTCAGAAATGGCTAACACTTGCAACACCACTTACTGTTTTGTTCATGATCAACAATTGAAAAAAAAACCCCCATCTTTGCTGGAAAAGAGACACTTCTTTCAAAATAGTTTTATCTAATAAAGATGGACTAAATACCTGAAAGGCACTTGGCCGATTGAGCAGTTCGACTTCCTGCATAGTTAGCTGCCGTGAGGGATGGCCGCCCCCTGCAATGAAGGCGTGGATTGCTTCCAAGTCTCCATCCACAGTGCCCATGCATGCATTCAGCCACAACCAGTCAGAGTCACGCAGTTTGGATCGCAGCATGAGGAGTCTCTTCTCCCTCATCATGGGAGGGGTGGAGGGGTGTGATGGAGATGTTGATGACGATGACGATGTCAGAGCGAGGGAAGACGCTGAAGCTCCAGCCTGAAGATTGTTGGAGTCCCCCAGACTGCGAGGCAGGAGGGAGGAGGTAGGGCTTCTACGCTGTGGAGTTGCGATGACTTCATGGGAGCGACAGGAAGAGACGGGTGACGGGGATTCAGAAGGCCGTCCTCGTGGAGTTAAACAAATCACACATTTCTGAGAGCGGGGCCAGTTCTCATAGGTACAAGTGACACAGATCCATTTTAGAGGATTATGGATTGCTGAGTAGGCATTGGATTTATTGTCACTATTAGTTTCTTTCAGAGCAAGAGACTTATTGGTGTACGAGTTGGGAGAGAGTTTTGGAGAGCTGCACTCTATGAGTTGACTATCAGAGGTGGTTACACAAATGTTCTGTAGTTTCTCCTGTGCACGGTACGTTGGAGGGGAAGGCTTTCTCTTCGAGTTCAGGCACTGCACACATTTTACAGTTTTTGCCCAATTGAGGTAGGTACAAAATTCACAGGCCCACTTGCCACCCTCAGCTGTACCTCCACTGCTACCTCCTCCACTGGGGTGAGCCTCTGACACTAGGGGTGCCATTTTGTAGATGTCTTGCTCCTCATTGATAGTGTCTGAGATAAGATGTGGTGAGCGCCATTTGAAGCACATGGTACATTTCTTGGCTGCAGGGAAGTTTTCATACGTGCAAAATTCACATGACCACTTATTGTTTTCGCTGCCATCATTCATCTTCCACGGCAACCAAACCCCTGAAATATGAAAAGGAGAAAATGTGTTAAAATAGAGAACTACAGTGGTCCGCATTTATGACTGTCTTTGTAATGACATGATATCTGCTGTAATAAGTAGGCGTAATAAATCTCTGAATCCAGTCTTTAATATATAAAGTAGTGAAAAAGCTGTTTTATAGCAGGCATTCCAAAAGACATCCACTTAGAATTAACATAGATCTAACCATCAACAGAACCCTACAACTAATGGACAAGAATCGAGAAAAAAAGCAAATGAAGCAAAACAACATCCATTGAGGAGAGTTAGGATCAATCATATGTGACCCACAGTATACATAAAAGTTGGTTGTGCCCACAATTATAATAGGTGTGTGTGCCTGGAGAAAGGTTCTAATTGTAGTAAATGTAAGGCATATCTTGGGGTTTTGAGGTAGGTTTTTTTTTGGTAAATGTTTTACGGTGCTCGAAATTGCATAGTATAAGGTCATATAAAAGCGCACCGGACACATTAAACATTTTCAGTTGGTAGGAAATTTTGAATTTTGCCCTGGTGGCGACCAAAGCCTACTCTTATCGATTTCGAATCACCAAGGGATCTTTAACGTGCGCAACTTGCACACCGGACCTCCAAGATTAAAAAATTTCTTGTCCGAAAAGGCTAGGTGAAGATCTTTCCTACCATTAGATCACGGGCGTGGCTGAAAAACAGCAGTAAGAAGGAGCCAAGGAGTAGCAGAAAGAGTCAGGAGCCCAGAGGAGGGGGCAAAGGAGGTGAGGGGTGTGTGGGCAGAAAGTGGAGATGAAAGCAGACGACAGAACATTGCTAGAGCAGGAAAGGAGGTGAAAGGAGACAATTTTAGAGAAGAAATATTTCCGTCGCTATCCGGATTTGAACCCCGGACGTATTGAATGAAAGGCAAACACTTTAACCTCTTGGCCACGAGAGCCCATATTCTTGTGGCAAATTCAATGCTGAACATAACGATATTTAGATTTTTAAAATATGTTGAGTAGTTTTAAAAATATTGCTACATTTTGAAACATAGGGCATAGGGTGTAAAAAACAAAGTTTGGAGCAAACACCAATTTCTAGTAGTATATTTTTAACCTTGGTGAAGTACAGCATATTACAAAAATAATTATAATAATTTAAAAATTTAGATTTAAACCATAAAATCCTTTCAATTGTTATTTCAACTTTTTATCTCTGGCAAGGCTCATGGTCGGACCCACTGTGCCGGTGAGCTGCTGACAGCAGCTCGGTGTCAGCAGCTCGGGCACATTCCTTTATGATGACTCTGACAAAAAATTACTTTTGGCAGTTGCCGAAAACAGGTCTCTTTTATTGGGATTTCATTATAAGATGAAGAATTAAAATGGTTCACTTGTTTTGATTTAATGACCAATTTGGTGACGATTTTTGTCAGTTTTAGATTTAGTACCAAAAAGCGGCCCAGGCATAGTGGGATATAAAGAGTTAAGAAATGGATAAACGTGTGTTTTCTGATGGTAACAAACTTTTGATCAGGTACGACTCTTAAAATTGGCCTTTTCACAATGTTGCTCAAAAATAGCTTTGTCAGCAACAAGGGCCTTTCCAGGACGATACCATCATGGACGGACGACACGACCCAGCAGCTACGGGGATGCTTCGACTCTACAGACTGGGACATGTTCAAAGACACCTGCAAGGACCTTGACGAACTTACCGAAACCATTTGTGCTTACATTAAGTTTTGTGAAGAAACTGTTACTATTTATAAAACCCTTACGTACTATCCAAATAATAAGCCATGGGTAACGAAAGAACTGAAAGATCTTATAAAAGAAAAACGGAAAGCCTTTAGAAGTAATAACATGAATGAAATGTACTTGATATCTAAAAAAATTAAAAGAAAGATTGCTCATTGTAAACAAGTGTACAAAACTAGAATTGAGAGCGAATTTCAGACAAATAATATGAGAAATATGTGGTCCTCTTTGAAAAAAATAACGGGTTATACTGCAGCGAGAGAGAGTGTGCAAGTAAAAAATGAAAGAGACTATGTAAATGAGCTAAACAACTTTTATTGTCGTTTCGACTGTTTTGATTTTGAGAATGAGCAGCGTGATCTTAAACAGAGGCTAAGAGACGAGTTGAGCAGGGAGGAGTGTGTTGAGCTCAGTGAGCGGAGTGTTAAAAAGAAATTTCAAAGTGTAAACATAAACAAAGCCTGTGGTCCAGACGGAGTGAAAGGGAGAGTGTTAAGAACTTGTTGTGAGCAACTGGCCCCGATATTTACCTTCATTTTTAACCTGACCCTACACAAAAACTACATTCCTACAATATGGAAAACATCGGAGGTAATACCAATACCAAAAAAGCCTAAAATATATTAATTAAATGACTTAAGACCAGTCGCTCTTACATCCATTGCTTTCAAGTGCCTTGAAAAATTGATCCTCTCTAATATTCTAGGCTGTGTTCATGGAAATCGCGATCCATTCCAGTTTGCATACAAACAAGAGAGGAACGTAGAAGATGCTGTACTTGTTTTTTGTGACTCTATACTGAAACACCTTGAAACATCTAAAACGTATACGAGGGTACTTTTTGTAGATTTTTCCTCAGCATTTAATACAATTCAACCGCATATTGTCATTGAAAAACTTTTGAGTCTGAGAGTTAGTCATCATATCGCAGCATGGGTCCTGGAATTTTTGACAGGTAGACCACAATATGTGAAGCTGAACAACACAAAATCTGACACAATCCTTTGTAACACCGGCGGTCCTCAGGGGTGTGTTTTGTCACCAGTTTTGTATACTATATATACCAACGATCATAGAAGTATTTATATAAAACAACACGCTTAAATAAGCTTGCAGATGACTCCGCTATTATTGGATAAATAAACCTTGATGAAAAAGAGTATTTCGAAGAAATATGTAGGTTTTTTAAATGGTGCAACTCAAATTTTCTAAAAGTGAACCTCTCAAAAACAAAGGAAATGATTTTTGATTTTAGAAGAGAAAAACCAACAATCCCACCACTCGTAATTGAACAAGAAACTATTGAAATCACGGATTCATACAAATATCTTGGCCTTACAATAGACAACAAATTTACATGGCAAAACCACGTAAACAATATCGTTAAAAAAGTAAATCAGAGGCTGTACTTTCTGAGGAAACTAAAGTCCTTCAATCTGAATTCATCCATCCTTCAGATTTTCTACATCACCACAATAGAAACTTTGATAAATTTTGGAATCACTTGCTATGGTAGCAATCTGGGAAGGCAGCATATTATAAAACTAAATAAGTTGATAAAAAAGGCATCAAGAACAATTGGTAGAGACCAAAGTAACTTTGAATATTTGCACAAGACAAACGTTCTAAAAAAGGTGGAAATAATGCTTAGTGACCATAGCTACCCTCTGACATCGGAATTTCAACTATCGTCCCCCAGTAAACGATACATTTCCAAAAAAGCAAGAACAGACAGATATAGAAATTCATTCGTACCAACTGCAGTGAGGTTACTGAACACACAGTGCTACAAATGAAACAGAGAGAGAGAGAGCGAGAGAGAGAGAGAGAGAGAGAGAGAGAGGGAGAGGGAGAGGGAGAGAGAGAGAGAGAGAGAGAGAGAGAGAGAGAGAGAGAGAGAGAGAGAGAGAGAATGAATGTGTTACGGAGCGGGTTGTCCCAGCCCGTGAGAC
Source organism: Aplysia californica (assembly GCF_000002075.1). NCBI lineage: Eukaryota > Metazoa > Mollusca > Gastropoda > Aplysiida > Aplysiidae > Aplysia > Aplysia californica. The sequence goes on along the minus strand of NW_004798289.1, from coordinate 172,915 downwards.
ATGTATTTACTTGGCATAATGTCCTGTTTTGTTGTGCGTTTGCGTGAGTGCACCTTTAAGTCTAACTTTTGTAACGTCTACTGCCATTGTTAACGACCAAGACAAATTTCTCCCTGCGAGATGAATAAAGATTGTCATTGTCATTGTTGTCATTGTCTTTCTCCAGGTATACACACATTTCATATCATGTGTGCAACGGAGGGACGGGGAAAGCTAGAGATTATGCACTTTGAAGAGGGGCCAACCAGCAACGAAAGACAATCCTGAACTTTTCAAAACCATAAAATCTTGAGTAGGGACTCTAAATTTACGGATCATTTTGTCCACCATCTTGTATCAATGTAAAGTGTAATGTAACAACTTTTCCACAATTGGGAAAAATCTAGACAATGTCAGGAATCGTGATTTTGAGATTTTACTGGAAATTCAGTACCTCTGACTATGAAGTTCCTTCAAATTTTCCAGTCAGTGACTTAGAATGACCTTGGCTCAAATTGCTTTATAAATAAATATCATATTGTATCCTGTGGAGTGGTGAGACTTAAAACGGGAATAAAATAAACAGTACACACTGAGTGCCTTACTTACCGCAGATCTGTATTCCTTTTCCCAACCGTGGCAATTAGTCAAAATTGTCTAAAAGATGGCCACTCACTGTGGAGGAGAAAAGTGGCAGTCTTAGACAGGCAATCATCTTACAGTGTTACTACAATGTAAAAAAATCCGCAAGGGGGTATATTAAGAAGTGGCTGTTTGTTACAGGTCTTATAAAGGTGGCCATTAAGGCAAGTTTTGACTCTATTGTTACACAGTGCATGTATACGCGTGCATGCTGTACAGAATGTACAGGATGGTAGACTCTTCTAACTAATGCAGTTTTGTTATTAAATAATTCACATACATGCTTCCTAAATGACATCTATCTAGTCATCTCTGTGAGACTATCATACTAGAAAAAATAAAAGAATTAGCCTTGATGAGGTGAACATGAAAATTTACTGGGAAAACAAAAGACAAGATATTTAAAACTTTCCACCCACCCAGCGCGCAACATTTTTATCCCCACGGACCAGGATACAGACCAGGTGCAGTACACGCTATTACATATCACACTGCCTCTGATCAACTCCCTTAGGGAAAAGGGATGGCTTCTTACCGTCGCCAACCGGTGTCCTGTGGGGGCAAAGTGTTAATACTACACTACTCCTCCATTCCAAAACAGTTTAAACAGCGCAACTATTGCTGTACAAATCAAACCATAGAATTGACTAAATTGATTTCGGCTTTATTAAATGGTAGTGTTAATTGCAACAGTGACGCAGTGACAACTAACGCGGCGTCAGTTGCGACAGAGTGAACACGGAGCTCTTTTGCATTGATGATTAACATCATCTACCATTTCCCAAATATTAAGGCAACAAATATTTGTTTGTTTGTTCGTCCTTCGCATTTGGAGATGACCATGACTTCACAAATTGGTCTGTTGACGGTTACTGTGAGTCCGGAGATGGCTGATTAGTCCTATCCGGGCTCGAAAGGTTCGCCCACATTGTGGGCACGGGTAGTCTGCTGTTGGACTTGTGGTGGAGGCAGGTCTGGACTTGCGCACGATGCGTTTTTGTTTAGCCTCGGCGATTCGCTTGGCCTCTGCTGCTTTGGCTCCCTTCGTTAGCTTGCAGCGCCACAATGGACGATCTTGGGCCAGCGTTTCCCACGAGTCGTTCAGGATTCCAAGTTCCTTGAGGGAGACTTTGAGGCAGTCCTTGAAACGTTTTTTCTGCCCCCCAACTGAGCGCTTGCCATGAAACAGCTCTCCATACATCAGCTGTTTGGGCAACCTGCTGTCCACCATTCTGATCACGTGGCCGGCCCATCTGGCTCGCGTTTTGTGGAGGATGGTATAGATGCTGGGTGTTCCGGCTCGCTCTAAAACAGCTGTGTCTGGGGCTTTGTCCTGCCATCGGATGCGGAGGATTTTACGAAGACAGCTCAGGTGGAACCGGTTACAACAAAACATCAGCAGCATACAACAGCAACAAAAACCACTAGGGGCAACAACAGCAACAACAACAACAAGAAAAGCTCAGCAAAGGTCTTTGTCTGTTAGTTTGGTGTGTGTGTGTTAGGGCTGGATCCTGCTCGTCAAATTTGAGAGTGGCGATTCGCGATTCAGTCGGCTTCAATGAATCGCGAGTACGCGAGCGCTCGTGGAGCTGTGGCGGAACACTGACTGAAACGGAACAGTGTCATATCAACGCCTCTTGGCGAGCGCGAGTTCCACTCTTGTTGTTCCGCCATCCTCTCCGCCCCACACCCTTTGTTGCGCTGCTCTATCAACTGGCCTCAATTAGTGACCCCCATAAATTCACCCCCCCCCCCAACCCCACCATTCCCTAAAACAATGGCTCCGTAAAATTCCTTCTGTCTATTGGTTGGACCCCGTTCATTTTGTTTTAATAGGGGGGTTGGACTATACCATCTTTTGTAAAATAAGGGGAGCCATACTAAGTGTTCCGTTCCGTTCTTGCGCTCTTGACTCGACTCAGCAGTAGGTTAATTAAACAAGCCACAAGGTGGTGACAGCGACAGGGGAGTGAATCGGGAATCGTTTGTCGATACTGTTCTGCTGAAGTGAATCGTGAATTGCGTTCCGCAGGAAAGAGTGACGATTCAGTTCCATTCTCGCGCTCGTGACCCAGCCCGTGTGTGTGTGTGTGTGTGTGTGTGTGTGCCTGTGTCTGTGAGTGTGATTTTACATGCAAGTGTGTCTGGGCACTCATGATGTACAATTTCGGTCCCATTTGTCTACATGAGGGTCATTGTGGAAGTGAATCTAGATCTAGATCATCTACATCTAGATATCTCTAGATCTAGATTCTAGATAGTCTAGATTCGGAGATAATCTGTCTCTAGATATAATTTTATTTTAATTCAGTTTAGATCTAAATAAAAAACACACCAAGGGCACTTAGTGTGAGTGTGTGTGTGTACGTGTACTTCTGTGTTTGTGAGTGTGAGTGTGTGCATTTGTTTGTTTTTGTTTTTTCTTTTAAAATTCTTTTTGTCACAGACTCACTCTGTCGCAATAACGCCGCATTAATTGTCACTGCGTCATTCTGTCGCAATTAACGCTTCCTTGTTAAATTAATGCACTTATAATCCATAAGGCCACTCTATTCTCACCCCGGGTGAGAATAGCGCAGGCGAACCTTTTGGCTATTCTCACCCGGTGTGCGTTCACAGTGATAGGCCAACCAGTGTAGCGTTCACCATGAACAAACGTTCCAGCGCTCTTGTGTTGAAAGCATGCAATTTTGTCTGTGGGCAGAGAAAGAGAGAGAGAGAGAGAGAGAGAGGGAGAGAGGGAGAGAGGGAGAGAGGGAGAGAGAGGGAGAGAGGGAGAGAGAGAGAGAGAGAGAGAGAGAGAGAGAGAGAGAGAGAGAGAGAGAGAGAGAGAGGAGTAGCGCGAGAACTTCCGGGCAAAACAAAATGGCGACCCGCGTAGTTCGGCTCGATTCGAAAAGTTAAATAGCCGTAGCATCTTTGTAGACGACCAAATTAATTTACTTTTGTGTTTTAACATCATTTTTTTACTTTGTTTTGGTCAATTTGATCATCCCCACGGATAGACAGTATTCAGAAAGAGACAAGAGAGAGAGAAGAGGGGAGGAGTAGATCTTCCGGGCAAAACAAAATGGCGACCCCCGTAGTTCGGCTCGATTCGAAAAGTGAAATAGCCATAGCATCTTTGTAGACGATCAAATTAGCTTACGAAACTTTTGTGCTATAACGGAATCTTTTCTTTGCCTTTATCCATTTGATCATCCACATCGATAGAAATTCCGAAATTAGGAAAAACAGGTCTTGTTTCACACCGGGTGAAAAAACCTACGGTGGCAAGTCTCACCCGGGGTGAGAGGTTGATCGTATTTCTATTCTCACCCCAGGTGAGAATAGCCACTTCCATCCATGCACTATTCTCACTCCGGGTGAGAATAGAGGTGGCCATAAAACAACCCCCCCACCAAACATTACAAGTAACAAGAGTACAAGCAGGCACCACTGTCAAGCAGAAGACAAAAGTCAAGTAGTAGAGTTTAGCAGCAAAACACAAACAAAAATTGTGAAAGCCAGCCGTTGCCACTCTCTAATTCTAATTTTGTAGCGGTAGAGAAGCAGTCTAAGGCCTTCGCCTTAATTTCACTTCTGACAATTTCTGGAAGTAATTTGGAAATTAGGAACATATAAACTGGGCTATTTAAGTTAATTTAAAGAGAAAGCAGTGATCAATTAGGCTGAGAGAAGGAAACTTTATTCAAAAAGATTTGTTGTTGACATAATTTGTCATAAAACTTTATCAGCAATGGCAATATCAGTGTTATTGTTTTTGATTTTGTGGTTGTGAAGACCTGATTAGCCTTAGGCCTTAGCCTTAGGGTTCAAATACCAACTGATCCAGTTCCTTTAAAATGCCTTAAAATACAAATATGAATGAATTCTAAACATAAATAATAACCTGAAATGTTTCAGCTCTTAGTAAAAAAAGAAGAAGTTAGAAATTTGAGACTCATTTACAAGGATCCGTGACACTGTTGCCAGATTTCAGGATCCAAAATAAACTTAATCCTCCATATTTATGACATCATAGTTAGACCCGCACTAAATTGACCTGGAAAGAAAATTATAAATTTGATTGATTTAGAATTTATTTTCATTTCTCTTTGAGAAAAAATGAACAAAGTGATGTATTTTGTTGGATCTCCAGAATACCATGATTTTTTGGTTCATTGGAAAGTAGGCCTAGGCAACACGACAGGCCAAGATTATAAAACATTCCGTGCTGAATCACATCAAGTGCAAGAGATGGTCTGAAAGGGGAGGGAAGTAGGCCTAGGTCAAAACGGTACAATTAAGTAGATCGTCACGAATATCTGGAGACCAAAGCGGTATAAACAGGGTTGGCGAGGGCTCAAATAAATGAATAAATAAATGAATGTATTAATAAACAACTGAAAAAAAGATAATGAAACTACTAGGAAATATAAAAAAATTGCACACAAAAAAAGAATCAATTTCTTTTTCAAAGGCCCCCATATACAGGTACTGGCGCATTGGTGTCTGTGGTGTAGTGGTTACACCTTTTGGTGTCGCCAGAGAGTATTTAATTATATTAGTGTCTCTGGTGTCGCACACAGAAAACCCGAGTTTGATTCCCAACAAAATGTTAGAGTAGCGTGCCTCAACACCAGGTCATGCCGTAATAAAGCAGACGAGTTAAATGATTTAATTATTGAGATGAACCTTGATATTTTTTGTATAACAGAATCATGGTTGCAGGAGTACGGTGACGATGCGATTTTATCAGCAATATGTCCAGTAGGTTATTT
>NW_004798289.1:165110-166311 GCF_000002075.1 Aplysia californica | reverse complement strand
TATTATTAAATTAAAGGTGTGGTGGTAGCCTTTCCTGTCGGGCACAGACGCTGCAAAGTTTAGAGCCCCAAAAATGAATCTACCAGCGAGAGAAGCGTCTCGGATAATTTATTTTGAGGCCCTTAATTAACTAGCATCTGCGTTTGTGCCGCGGCCGCGATTTTGGGCATTTTTTTGGTCCGCGAATCGCGGCCGCGATTTTTGCATTTTCTCAACAAAAAACCACCCCCAGAAAGAAAAAAATAGTTTAAAAACATCAACAAAAACTGGAAATAATATTTTGAATAAAAAAAAAGAAACCAATTACTCCTGGAAAGAAAGTTTATTTTCACTTTCGCTTGATCACTTCATCGTCTCTTCTCACTTGTTAACATTGCGTTGATTTGCAATTTTCATGTGAAGAACATAAGTAGGCTACATTACATACTATTTATATTGCTGTTTCTCTTTCATGTTTCCCTCTTAATTGTGTTTTATTTTTTTCTCGTTATTGTTCTGATGTGTTGTTTTTCCATTTTATTTGGTGTGTTAACATAGCGTAATGTTCTTCCTGCCTTTTTATTAAAATGTTTTATTGTTATGTTACAGCGTGTGATCTCCACCAAAACCGAATACTGACACTGGCAGGCCTCCAGGCTTTTGTTAGATCCTGTACTTTTTCTTGAATTACACGCGTTAATGGTTAAAACGGCTAGTCTGATCTATGGATGGGTTGACACACGCCCTTATTTGTCAAAATTTTGTGGTTGTTTATTTTCTGTTCTAATTTTGATTTCATTCTGTAATATGGAACCTTTATTTTTCACGTTTTTTACACTCTGTGTGTGGGTGGTTGGAGGGTGCTCTGGTGTGGCTCGCTTCTTCTTTCCTATGAAACATCTATTGTCCTTATCTCTCCTTCTTCTTTTTTATAATGTTTGTTACTCTCTTGTAACATCTCTAATCTTCTGGCGCTCACATGACCTTATGTTGTTGCGAGCGCCGTAAAACCTCTACTAAAACTAAACCCTCTGTGTGGCTGCAAATGATATATTCTGGATGCTTAAAACAGAGCAAAAGAAATGCTGGTGTTTTAGATGAAGTTATCTCTATCAACATATTGATATATACGTCGTCACTGAGAGTTGAAAGCTTGAAAATTAATGGCAACTTTTGCCATTTTTGTGGCAACTCTTGGCAACTTTTGGCAACTTTTGGACCC
>NW_004798289.1:160090-163052 GCF_000002075.1 Aplysia californica | reverse complement strand
CCCGAAAAATTTGTAAAAAAATCACTTGGCTTCAAACTAAGCCAGGTGCGTTTCAAAGTGAACCGACATTGCCATCACCATCATCATCACCATTTGATCCCTTCAGTATCTCTTACTGTTTCATACTTTGCGAGCGAGAATGATATAAGCCCCTATTTTATGTTAGCATACGTGCTGGTCATTTCGTAGACAATCTATCCTACGAATGAAAAGTTATAATCATTAGCGCCTAGATTTCATGACATAATGCATGATATCAGACTTGTAGGAGACGAGTAACTGCCCTTCTTCGTACTTTTAACGGATGATATAAGGTCTGTCGCTATCAGACAGCAAAGGCGACCTTCCAGCAATACATCAGGAGTACATGTCCAGCGGAAAAGGAACTTGGGCTGGCCGTGTACTGACATTCGCCTTTTCACCAGTTAATGAACTAGTGCTATACAATACTATTGACACATCTTTCTGTGAAATGTTTACCATTATATATCGGCACAGAAAAAGAAACTTTGTCTGTAAAAGTTATTGAATAAGTTTAGTGTTGAGCATTTTGGCTGGATAACTGCTCAGACACATATCTGTTGAAGCCTTGTGAGAACATCACTATGCAGACGGCGGTGATTTCTGTATGTCTGGCACTGGTGACATTGTCAACTGCTGTGAGGGCTCAAGGAATGTGCACCAAGATCAACTCGTGCTCATGTACCTACGGACAGGACCAAGTGGTCGATCTCTCTCCCCTCACAGGGAACCCTAAGTGAGTAAACAGTCACAGGTAAAAGTAAATGTGAGCCCTTCATTCGGATCTTACTTGACCTACTGTATTTATGCCCATCTGGGGTATCCTCTCCCTGTGGGGCTGTATTTGGGTCACAGTGACTGTCATTAACCTCTCAACCCTCCCCCCCCCCACTTTTGTGGGTGGGTGGAAACACTCACGAATGAGGTACTGTCATAGACTCGAATTATAATATCTTACGTTGAGTCTGTCATGACCGCCGTGGTCTTTGCTCTCTATAAAAACTTTAGTGCGAAGCGTGGGCACCATGGGCGCCTAAATAACAGACAGAAAAAAACCCCCACCACTCTCACTATGGTTGAGCGCAAGCGGCAGCCCCCCTCCCCCCACGAAATTTTTTAATAAAAAAGTCAATCACTTGGTTTCAAACTAAGTCAGGTGCTTTCCAAAGTGAACCGAAATTCATCATCATCATCATTGCCTTTCTCACCCTGCACCAGGGTATAGGCCACGGACAAACACCCTCCACTTTTCTCTATCCTGGGCTAGCCTCTTGATGTTATTCCATGTCTTCCCACTTTTCTCCCCACTTTTCTGTACATCGAGAACCGAAATTACCGGGTGGCAAAAATGCAAGTTCTAGGATAATACTATAACACAAGCCTTTGGGTGCTGCCCATCTTAACGTGGGAAAGTACACAAGAAAATAATAGTATGCTTAAATATTGAGGAGAGGTCGGTACTGCAATAGGCAATCTCTTCTAGATTCTTTTTTCTTATATTTCCTTAACTCGCGCATTCTTAAAAGACTAAGTAGTCTGCCTCCGAAATTACCTAGATCTATTTGCGTCATGCAAAACAGTAAACGAATTACCAAGTACACAAATCTTCTTTTTTTAAAAACATTCGCAATGGCTATTTTAACTCAGTTGGCCAGGGTTTTGGATATGCCTGTTTTTTTTCCTTCAAAGTGTTGGAAGCTCTAGATTATTTTTCATTGAAGTAAAAAGTAGGTTTGTTGATCAATCTGTGCGGAATATAGAGGAAGTAGTTTGTCACAAATATAATTTATTCTCACTCACAATTCCGTTTCAAGAAACAGCTGAGTATATCATACTCCTCCCACGGTATTGGAACTGAAGAGTCATAGTCTTGTTAAAAATTATTAGCCATCCAAAAAATAGCAATTATTATATCGGTGGAAATTAATAAATTCACCCTTATGTAAAAAGTGTAACTCTCATACCACCACCTCAGCAGTTCCCCCATAACGGACCATTACCCCAGAAATAGCTAAAAGTTCCATCATCACCACCCACACTCATCGTCAATACCTCTACCACTCACAGTTTTTGAGCTTGGATTGTGAAGGGAATTCTCACGGCTCTCACTTCTTGGAGGTTGGGGTCGTATCGGAGGTCAATGCTCTTTAATACCCTTTGCAGTGTTGAAAGGGGTGTCAAAAGTATAGGCTACTTTAATGGGGGTTCAGACTCCGAAATACATTAATTGCAATTTCGAAAGTTGAGTCAGATCCATGCGATGATATACTCTTCCCCAAATCCTTTATTGAACTTTAAGACCACGTTTCGTTTACAATTCTGTAACCATTCCCCTCATTTTGTGTCATCTACACGTGAATATTTAAATCTTTGATATGCCAGTCACCAATATCGTTCGAAGTAGAATTAAAAGCTAGAGTAATTTACAACTCAGTTTAGTTCGTTTGGTTTTAAGAAAGATCGATTGATGTAAATTCTTGTTAAGGTGTGACAATAAGATATGAACCACACGTGATATCCCCGTGAAAATTACGGTTGGTTACTTAGAATGGGTATAACGTGAATGCTCAAGAAAAATGTTTTCGGCATTTATTTATTTTCCCTGCCCCCCCCCTCCCCACACTTTTTCATTGGCTTCTAGGGAAGTAAATGTCAAGAGGCCAAAGGAACCAGTGGGGCAACCCCCAAAACTGGCATAAGACACGACTTGAGACTTGAACTCAGGTGTGAAGTTTACGAATGATATACAATGTTTGTATTTCTGTCCTCCCTTCTTTCTTCTATTTTTGATTCGCTGAAACCGCCAGGCTGACAGGCCCTCCTCCTTCCAATTTCTTTTTATGATATCGAACAAGGGGTCAGAACCATGAAAAAATAAAATCAAACTCTATTTATTTGTCTACCGCGTGTCTATCACACGTACAAGCACCCACCCACCCAC
>NW_004798289.1:149906-159568 GCF_000002075.1 Aplysia californica | reverse complement strand
TCTCTCTCTCTCTCTCTCTTTCTCGCTGTCGCGCCCTCTTCCTATTATTCTTGTTCTGTCTTTCTTTCTTTACGGAAGAAACATTAATATCATTGCAATCAAACTTGACCTCGTTACTTTCAGCCTATCTGTGATCACATGTCATGAAGGAAACTGTCATCCAATGCATACGACTGGGTATAAATTGGTATGCAACTCCAACACAGGGGGAACTATAATTAATGTCTTTATTTTTGCTGAAGGAAAAAAAGAAGCTCAAAGAGACAAGTGAAATTTGCATTCCCTCCCCCCTCCCCAAACAAAGAATCTGGCAGCATAAACAATAAGCAGTTTCAACAACAGCAGTATTTTTTTTTGGTAAGTGTTTTAAGGCGCTCGCAACTGCATAAGGCTATATATGAGCGTGCTGGACAAACCTAATACTTTTAGTTGGTAGGAAATTTTGAATTTTTACCCGGGTGGCGACCGAAGCCTACTCTTATCGATTTTAGACCATCAAGGGATCTTTAACGTGTGCAACTTGAACACTGGCCCTCCGAGATTTTTCGCCCTTGTCCGAGAAGGCTAAGTGTAGATCTTTCCTACCAGAAGATCAGGGGTGTGGCAGAAAGACAGCTGTAAGAAGGAGTCAAGGAGTTGCAGTAGAAAGGCTGCAGAAAGAATCAGGAGCCCAGAGAAGAAAATTTTTCGGTTGCTACCCGGATTCGAACCCGGGACCTTTGAATGAGAGGCCAACACCTTAACCTCTAGGCCACGAGAGCCCCCTAACAACAGCAGAACAAACAACAAGAACAAAACACGACAACAACAAAAAGAACAACAGAAACAACAACAAAAATGATAACAACAGAAGCAACAACAACAACGACAACAACCACAACGCAACAGCAACAATATACAAACAACATAGCAACAACAAGAAGAACAACAACGATTAAACATAAGTGATATGATATGGGTTTTAACCCCGAGTGAATACTGGTGTAAGGTCAAATTAAGTGCAGAACTTTCGGTTTTAACGTTCATAATATCTTCCACAGGACCGAGCTATGTGGGTAAAGAGCCGTAAAAATTCGCGCCCTTTCGGAGATTCGAATTGAAGCCACCTACCTGTAGCCCAACATGACAAGCCTAGTAGAATAGTATCAGCACGTTACTCTAAACATCAGGCAACAAAACTAAGCGCAAAAGCAGCAACAAGAAACGCAAAAAACCCGCACAAAAACGTGAACAAGACCAACAAAAGCAAGGTACCGTAATAACCATCACCACCAGCACCATCGACAGAAAATCCAACAGTATTTGCAGCATAATGCCTGACTGGCACTCACAGCCTACAGAGTCATAAGCTTTCAGTGCTTTGATAAATTTCATTGCCCAATACCGCACTGAGCTGTGGACAGTATAAATCTTATTAGAGTCTCAGGCTAAAAAGTATTTCACCGACAGAACAGACGGCCAAGGGTTTTGTTGTACTGCGGTACTTAGTTTATTCAGCTTGGCCAAGATGCGTGACGTTGCAAGTTTTGATCAATGACAAAACTTCTCTGTTCACTTCGCAGTGTTCCATAAGACCCGTGTGCTGCTAGAACCTATATTGTATAAAAATCAAAGTTCGCCGTAAAACACGCAGTGGCATCAAATTGCCAAGATGATTACGAGCTGTTCAGAAAGTATCTACAATGATGATAAATTATTGTAACAAGTGCATGCTGTTCCATGTTCACAGAGGCACCAGCTATGAACGTTCAATTCTGACCCCGAAGACTAATTTTGTGTCGTCTACTTCAGAGACATGAATGTTCCCTATACTTTGCTCTCTCCCTTTTAAGGTTAAAAAACCAACAGACTAAACTGCACCACAACAACACCAAATCATAGGATTACATTTGTCTGTGGTTTGGCCACAAGAGAATCCATCCTGCTCTATAAAGTAGAGCTGGGCGAAGAGTCGATTCCGGAACCGATTCCCACGATTTATACTACGGAAGTAAAGTTCCGTCTCCTTTTTACGTAAACCAACGGTTAACGGTTATTTTTATAATTAAAATCTTTTTTTTTAAAAGAATTTATTTTTTGAAAAATAGAAGTTGATGCTTCGTAGTATTCCGAAATCAAGGCTATCCTAAATCCTGAAGATGTTCGGAACCAACCAGGTAACCACCGGAAGAAATCACGTCATTAGAAAGTAAGTAATTGGGTTCGGAGTCGATTCCTACAATTCCTAGCTTTCAATAATCGGGAACCTTGCCGCCCAGCACTACAATAAACAATGATAGTATAAAGCAGCTCAGAAGAAGCATGGCCTGGTCAACCTCTCCTCCGGCGGAAAGACAGGTTTCGTTGTGGCCCACGGTCATTTATTTGAGTCAGGGCGCGGTGGAATCAAGCACTTGTCAGTTTTGGGGCATTTGGGGTTATTGGAGCTATATTGAAGCATGTTCGTATGTCTTACTTTTGTTTTAAAAATAGCCATCTATCTTGAATAGAAGTAGAAGATAATTTGCGACTGAAGGAAATGATGGGGGTGGGGGGAGGAGGCTGTCACCTGGTTTCAGAGGTAAAACTACAGATAAAATGGCCAATAAAGATTGGTGGCTTCCAAGCTTGAGTGTCTTTGGAAACTGTAAATGAACATTTTAAACGAACACTTTCTGTAAAATTCTCACAGAAATGTGTCTTTGATTGGAATTAAAAAGAGGTGTGAAAAATGATCGAAAAAATAAATATGCCCAATGGCAGGAAAATGGTTTCTTCGATTTCATGATTTGGACGAGCGACTGACTTTATGAATGACTGATGAATGTCATTTCTACCCCACAGATGGGTAGATCAGTACGACACACAGTACCTGAGCATGTACTCCTACAACCCATGTTCGGCCTTCTCGGAGGGTACATGCTCCAGCGTAGCGGTGAGTAATTAAATACTACCATACCGTCGTAGACCATTAGGACACCTGCTTCTGTGGTACCTAACTCACCGACATAAGAGGCACTTTCCTGCCTGCCTACCACCGCCCCCCCCCCCAAAAAAAAACACTAAAAAAAACCGCGTCTTCCACGACCTCAGTTTTATATCCAATACATGTATATAATGTATACGAGGTATTAAGTATTATTCAGTAATCTCCCCTTGTCAAGGATTCTCAGCTGTCTATTGTTTTTGTAGCCTACAAATAAAGTAATATTGGCCTATACATAGAGTCAAAGGTCACTTATGTCCTTGTGTCCAGGCCTCCTATCGGGTGTGCAAGATAACTAATGTGAAGGGTGCATTAGGGGTGTTTATTACACGTCATGTTTAGTTGTATAGTGAAACGTAATTTAGCCTTTGCGTCCGCATTTTCAGTTACTTTGTGAACAAAGAGACATGACAATGGCACTTACGCCGTCAGTGGCCAGGAAGAGACTACGACAATAACCCTCGCTTTCAATCCCACAAAGTAAAATTTGATGTGGTTCATGGTGTACAGCAAGGCCCCCCCCTCTCTCTCTCTCTCTCTCTCTCTCTCACGTCCCCCTCTCCCTCTTCATTCACAATTAACCCCACCCCCTCCCTCCCACTTCTCTCTATCTCTCTGTCTCTGTGGTTGTTCTTTATCTAATGACTTTTTAATAAAATGTACGTTTGTCTAAATCTTGATAATTTATCTGTTGCTTTTGTAAGTGTAATGAAAAGACAATCTTTAGTTTGTAGCTAAAAATAGAAAACCACTAGAGTGTCTTTGAATCATTTTGTCTTTTCCTTTCGTTAATTAAAACTAGTTCTCTAGACCTCTTGTGAAGATTTGAAAATGAGCATGTGACGGAATCTATCTTTTATAATGCGTTTAGCAAGTCATTGTAGACAAAATGTTAATATGGCTGATGTTATCAGTGCAAACCTATTTTTGTCCTGCTCAAGTGAGTCACGAGATCAGCAGCCTTTTATCCCGCCCCACTGCAAAACCTTCAGATTTTGATCACTCTATAGATTACCCCAAAAATGTGGGCTCTCCCTTCACCGACACATTGACGTCGATTGTTGTTAGCCTACACTACACAAAATTTTAATGCGTGCTTTTCTTTTTTGTTTCGATCCCCGCCCGCACAGGTCTGTCAGTACACAGGCTCTGATTACTTCGCGTGTGGTACACAGGAATCCGCTGTCTTCACAAACGACCCAACGTCTGGGGCTTTGACAGTCCAATATTCCACTACAGACGGCACTGGGTTTACCAGGTAATGTAGACAAAAAAAGGGGGGGGGGGGGGGAAATGAATAGAAGGGATGGCAAAGGAGAGGGGGAAAGGGGGAGGGGAGAAGGAACTGACTGAGAGGGAAGAATGCCAAAACCAGGAGCTATGCGGAAAAATGGAGATAAAGAAGAAAGAGGCACTGAAGAAAAAAGACGAGGAGGGACGGAGGGAAAAGAAACAGAAGGAGGAGGGGGTGGGGGGGTAGGAGGAGGAAAAAGAGGAGGGGGTGGAGAATTTCGCTGTGTACGTGTTTTTACTACAAAGAAAATCCATGTTTAAGAAAATAAAATGGGTCCTGAAAATTGGTTCGCTATGTGCGTGTCTTTGCAACGTGCTTGCTAGACTGTGTATGTGTATATTATACCCCCCCCCCCCCCCCCCGGCCGGACACACACACACACACACACACACACACACACACACACATTCCCCCCCCCTACGTATATATATATATATATATATATATATATATATATATATATATGTGTGTGTGTGTGAGAGTGCGTGATGTGGGGGGGGGGGGGGGGGGGAATTATATACTCCTAGATATATATATATATATATATATATATATATATATATATATATATATATATATATATATATATATGTGTGTGTGTGTGTGTGTGTGTGTGAGTGTGTGTATGTGTATGTGTGTGTATTTCCATGGTAAGTAGTTCTTGTAGGGTAAACGAGTACACAGCAACACACAGCTGCTGTTTGTCACAACCATAAGGCCTACCTTATCCGACGATGTCACATGTTTGGATAACGCTGTAACGCGCCGACTGATAAGTGATCCTGATTAGCCGTAATGTTCATATCATAGATAGACAAATGTTTCAAAAATGTCTAATGTTAATAATCGATCTCTGATGTGTCTCATCGGTTTGAGCTAAAATGCAAGAAAATTTATAATGCTTTGGGGTAAGGTGGAGCTTCACCTTAAAGAACCTTATTATTGGCTATCGTAAACTTGTATCAAATTAAAGATAATCAAGCATTGTTTAGTGTCAACATACTATTATTATGTTTTAGATAATGCTGCCATGTGAAAATGTTTCCGTCGCTGCCCGGATTCGAACCCGGGACCTTTGAATGAGAGGCGAACACCTTTACCTCCAGGCCACCAGAGCACTTGCAATCTGTTAAGAGAACCGCTGTCGTAAAAGTAAATGAGAGACCATCAATAATATTATAGTCTGTGGGGACGGTACTGGTTTTGGTAACAGGCAATCTAATTGTTGGGAGAGTAACCATAGATTTCTGCATTGCTTGTAAAAAAACCCTTTAACAACTCTGTATCTTTTTCAGGACAAGTATTGTGACCTTGAATTGCATACAAAGTGGAGACGACACCCTGGACGTAAACGGAGAGATAACTACAGGGCAATATGTACGCGAAAAGACTGTTATCTTTTTCTATTCACGCACTTTGAATTTAGAAAGGAAATTCGCTGGCCTGAATCAAAACGTATAGTCGAAACAAACACAGTATAGGCTTACAGAGCGTGATTAGGAAAAGTCACGAACGATGTAGATTAGCTGAACACTAAGATGTTTTCAAATTCCAATTAAGACAGGTGTTGCAGTCAGGGCAACTTGGAGAGCTTAAACAGATGGGTGGCGGAGAACGATAAGGATACTATACTTTTCTGAGAGCGTCCAAGCAAAGGAATGAACGGAGAACCTTGATCGTCAATGTCCGTCGCAGATCTAGGACTTGATGAGTTCCTGAAATCTGAAACAAGCATCTTACACCTAAAATCCCGTTTCCAATACAGGCGATCTTGACTAGAAATTGAGGAAGAGTAGTCATGTCTATTCTCTGTGGTGAATGAATTTCAGCTATGCCTTCAATGAACATCACAGAACATTTACGCTTCCTTACCAAAATCTCGAAGACTGAAGTAGTATTCAAGCAACTGCTATTATGAATCCTTTTTCGCATTTGTTGTTGGTATTGTCGTCAGCGCCGCCCTTGTTGTTGTTGTTGTTGTTGTTGTTGTTGTTGTTGTTGTTATTTGGTGAATACACTTAAATTTGTAGGTGGTTAATGGGTGCTCTAGTCTGTTTTGCACCTTTTCTATTTAACATCCATCGTCCTTATCTCCTCTCTTTTTTTTCTTGTACCTCTGATTTTCATCACGCATACTATGATCTATGAACATGACTTGTAAGTGCCGTAAAACTCGTACTTAAACTAAAACATTTACCCTCCAATTGATATAATGTACTTAAAATAGTTAAGAGGCAGATTGCTTTAAACCTGCATGTTAGGTCCAACAGCGGTGTGGCATAATCACAATAGAAACTATGGAGATACTCGATAAAATATCTTCCCCGAGTGGGAATCGAACAGCGTCATTTGGGAGCAAGGTAACGACGCTGACCATTTCACTATAGACGACGGCATAGAGCCATGCTATGGAAAGTCGTTTTAAGTCTCCTTTAAAATCTATTTGCAACAACCGGCGAGTAATTTTTGAAGCAGTTTTTCATCGAGGACACAAACATATAAAAAAACCAGTTCCACTATAAGGGACTTGTCAGTACATAAATCTTGGCTTTCCTTACGAGCAGCAAATTACAGCTTGACATGCGGCAGGCTACCCAGCAGTTTTGTACCAATAACATCGGTAAAATTAATCCAAACTCATTTCCTTTTCCTTGCAAACCAACGTCTCGAAATCCCAATACTATTGCATAATATCCTCGATCTGGACAATCTACCATGCAGCTGAAATCCCTTGGTGTGGAAGTATTAGCGCATAGCATGTGGGCTCCCCCGTTAACAGATAAAACAGTAAGTAATTTGTCTTAGTTTAACGATCTTTCTTCCGTCTTCTTCTCTTCTTCGGTTTCAGACGTTCACCCTGAACAGCGTCCACTGTTGCCCAAAGACAGGCCCGGCACCAAGCGGAGGCGGCGGCGACAGCGGAGGGTCTCTCTCTGTGGGAAGTATTCTGGTGATTGTGTAAGTATTCCAAAACACAGGGTTCATTCACCTCGCACCTCTTACCGACATTGTAGATTTGCCAGTGAGAGCACAATGTAATGCTAATCAATTCGAGCTCAAAGCTCTTTTCATTTAATAGACGTTATAGGCTCCAGGCAGTACTTGTCTAGCAATAATGATATTTGTCTGCCAAAGTAAGTCTCTCTGGCTCACATGACATCTAAACAATTCAAACGGGAAAAGTATTTTCCTTCCTACGCGAATAATACATTGACTGCTGTGGATAGCTAACACAACGAAGTAAAGGAATACAAGAGGGAGAAACACAATTTCTCTGACGTGACACGTAACCACTTCCTCAGGTTTGGGGGCAGGACGTATGATATTGTACACGGAACATATTTAATACAGAATCATCCACTTTCCAACTGTTGTGATTCAACCCTTCAAGAATCAGAGTTATGGAAACATGTTTAGTCCCCCATAAATCATGTTCTTGTTCTAGTTATAGATGTTTTCGCTTATACCAATGTCGATACACTGTAGATCATAGGGGTTGGGCTGCTTGAACTTTGCAAGCAACGCTCAATCACTCAAGCCAGGTGTTGCAGTCAGGGCAAGAATAACGATTACCCAGTGTAAAGAATTGCATAATTATATGTCTGGAGAAACGAATTACACACCGATAGAAATAACACTGTCTAATTCCCTAACACCCGATTCAAGATTATGGGATACCGTAAAGCAGACTGACAGAGATACTAGATAGAATATCTCCCCCACGAGGGAATCGAGCTTACAGCTTTCGCTTGCAAAACGAATATTATCCTAATTTACTCCGCAATATGCAGTGGCTGGGGGAGGGGCTGTTGTATTCTCAAATGGCCCAGCCGAATAACGTTCAATGAGGAAGACTCGTAATTAAAAAAAAAGAAAAAAGGACCAAATCCAACAAAATGTATAATGTCTTTATGGTTACTGCATAGACGTGTATTATATTATTATCCTAGATCATGGACTTTGACATAATTCCGGTTCACTACAGGGCCCACCATTTGACTCAATTTGGAGCCAAATGAAAGGAAAAGGGGGCCAGGGGGATCTGTCGGGTGCATTCTACTGTAGCATACCGTAATCGTATTTTTTCCCTTCTTTGGTGCGCTGACGGTGCGCATTTTTTCACTGCAGCCATGACAGTGCGCGATCTAGGAAAATAATATAATAATTTAAGTCTATAGGATATAATATATAATATTATTGCGAAGTTCTATTTAAAGTTGCAGGTTTTGTACCATAGTTCAAAATAAAAGAAAATATTTTGCCTCTCTGACGTCACACTAGAAAAAGGTTTGATTACTTCAATTTGGAACCGCTCTAGGCATATTCGGCTTCTTTCCTGGCAAATTAAATATTCAAGCGAAAGCTTGAAAATTAAGTCCGTTCCATAGTCTTACTGTGTTTTCTAATATTTACTTTTCCCCAGATTTTTCGCACTTGCAGTTATGTATTTTGCGGTAGGAATAGCGGTCTCCATAGCTGTTCAAAAGAAGAGTGGAAAGGAGGCCATCCCAAATGTTGGACTTTGGTCTTCCTTTCCAGGTCTTGTCAAGGTAAAGTTGATACTAAGAGGAGTGCACACTTATCCAACGTATAATTGAAATGTATTTAAACCACAGCTATTTTCTTAAACTGACGCTGATTTAACTGTGTCAGATAGGACACACTGAAAGGACGATAAAGCATACATGATTGTGGATGTCGTCCCCAGGAGACACGAGATGTAACTCAATGGAAGCAAAGCCGGAATATATAAATTATAGTACAGCTACTGTGAGATGCTGTGAATCAATGGGCGCTCTTATAGCTCAGTTGATAACATACGGGGCTATGGAGCGAATAGTCGTGGTTTGAATTCCCGACTGGGTGTTTGGGAACGAGGGTCGTTTTGTTGATTTGCAAGGCTTTTAATTAGTCCATTTGGTTCGGTCCTATCGGAGATGGATGTTAAATTCAGAGGTCCTGCCTGTTACATTTTCTTTGTTTTGCCCTTTCTGCCATTGTACCCGTAATATTGGGACCAAGAGCATCGCCGTCGCATGTATTCATTTGTGTTTGATACGACTCTTGGATAAAACATGAAAAGCATGTCTGTATTTTTATATCTCCACAGGACGGGGTATTATTTATAGCAAGACGAGGCAAGGCTGGGGACTACCAGAAAATCTGAATATTGCAAAAATCGTCCTGTGAAAGAGAATAATACCACGTTTCTCTCTGTTTGGGAAATAAAATAGACGCTACGCACCGTTGTTTTATCTGCAATCATGTTCTTGCTGTTAGTATATCACATTATTTCTGTAAATAAGCCCGGAATGAAGTAAACGTAAAATAGTATATTATTATTATTACATATAAGTAGTGCGTGCTACGAGTGCGCGTGCAGGCGCGCGTGATACACACACA
>NW_004798289.1:132582-147582 GCF_000002075.1 Aplysia californica | reverse complement strand
GGCTTATAAATGAACTCGAACCTTTCTAGTTCTCTAGACATGTTCTGACATCTGCTTTCATCTCCACTCTTTTTCCTCCCCAGCCTACCCCCGCCTCCGTGCTCCTCCCTTTCCTGTTATCTAGCCATGTTCTGGCATTGGTTTTCAAACTCCACTTTCTCCCCCCAATCCCTATCTGAAACCTCATCAAAACTTCTTTCTCCGTTATTTCTGACTTGTTCTACTGCTATTCCGGACTCCTTAAACTGTTGTTCAACTACATCACTGATCTTAGGGTAGGTAGCCTTTTCTGTTACGGGCAAAACATTATGTTGGAGGTCTGGTTTACAAGTTGTGCACGTTAAGATATCTTGGTGGTTCTAAAATGGATAAAAATTGGCTTCGACCAACACATGGGGAAAAATCAAAATCAATTCCTACCAAAATTGAAAATAATCTAGCTAGTACCAAAAAAAAGTGCCTTCGAAACCGGAATGTGACTGACAGAGGGGAAAGGGCACTCCCTACCAAGCAGGAAAAGACGGTTACATCAGTAAAAGTCAGAACCAGCAGTTGGCTACCCCTGAGATCTAGCAGGGAACGCAAAGAAGAAGAAGAAGAAGAAGAAGAAGAAGAAGAAGAAGAAGAAGAAGAAGAAGGAGAAGGAGAAGGAGAAGGAGAAGGAGAAGAAGAAGAAGAAGAAGAAGAAGAAGAAGAAGAAGAAGGCACTGCTACTCACATGATGGTCATGACTGATCCTACAGACAAGCCGCCAGAGGCTGATGACGGTGAGTAGCCCGGGCAGCACTGAGGGGCTGTGAGCGTGAATTGCTGAGGATATGTCAAATATCTTACTGAACCAAATCTAGCTATCTATCTATCTATCTATCTATCTATCTATCTATCTATCTATCTATCTATCTATCTGTTAGTCAGTTAGTCTGTAAGCGTGTTTGTCTACGTGTCAACGTTTCTGTGGCTCTATAACGTGATATAAGTTTAAGCAAAAGGTAAACGCCGAAAGGTCTGGCAAAATCTATCCCAAAAATAAACCAGCTCTCCTTTTCTAAATTAACGAGACAAGTCACACGACCAGCAATGCCCTCATCGAAACAATTCAAATATTTCGCTCATGATTGGATGTATCTAAGTCTTTGTAGCAGAACGGATCAGTCGATAGGAAAACATGATCTCTGACTATATGCATTACATGTAAATTACAGGGGGGGGGGATGACATTTTCTTTAGAATAAGCTTAGTGTGTGTATAATCTGTAAAACATAATCATGCATCCGGCATACAAGAAACTGGTGAAGCGAAAGTGGACAACAGAGGGAACAGACTTTGCTTGATCAGAGGTTTATGATAATTATAATATTATCTTCGTCTGAGTATCAGCGGGAGACAGCTGAAACAGGGGAATACGATGATTTATGCGCTCATCATCACAATTTTGAGATTTCAAGAGGTGGACTGCTTCGACTGTACGCGTACTTTCCATTGGCAAAAATGGGTTGTATGGGTTACTTTTACACGAAAAACAGGGGTGAAAAACCTTGGCGTTGGTATGACTATGTAGTGAGAGACACTGCGTACCAGATTTCGACTAGCTAAGATTAACCTTTTCAAGTCGCATGCTATGTACGTGAGTTTCATTCCTGTGTGTGTAAGTTTGTCTTCCTGTCTCTATATGTCTTTTGACTGGAATGCCGTATCCCTCTCAGTCCAGATTGGCCCTGGTAGTGAGGATTCGTTTAGTTCTAGCTCTCCGGTTCTAGTAGAGTTTTTACTGTATAAGGTCATATGAGCGTCAAGGGGTGGAGGTCAACAGAGAAGTCCTTACAGGGAATCAGAATTACTCTGCTCACCTCTCTAGCTTCAACAGCACAAAGTCTGCTTCGATTATCGAGGCACCCCGGAAATAGAGGGTCGCAAGAGTGTGACAAACAAACAAAAGAAGTAGAGGAAAAATGACGATAGTAAGGATTAGGAAAGAAAAAGCAGCAGTTCCTCGTTTCAGTTCAGGCACAGTGATGAGCATGACATTGATGAGTCATCCCATTTACAATTTACAACTCTACTGTGCATAAGAATGTTAATGTACCCCCTTTGGAAATGGCATGAAGACACTTCAGTCAGTAGTACCACCCCAGGGGGTAGTGAGGATTCGGGATGCCCACCCCCTAAATTCTAAATTCTGTCAATGGGAGCGTAAAAAAACATACTGTGGCTCATAAATCTGGGTTGTTGGAGAACTGAAAACTCGAGAAATCTCGTGTTCATGGATTGAAAGTTGGATTATCCATATTATTTCAAGGTCATCAAAAAGTAGAAACAAGTTATTTCTCCGTATCACTCGGTATGTACAGAAAAGCTCCTGGAACGTTCAGTATTTACCTTCATAAAACATAAATGCTACTTCGAACAGTTATTAAAACTAGTACTTTGTTTATAATGCCTCAAAACAATGTCACAGCAGGAGTGATGCCTTAGAGGCTTATATTTCAAGGAGGTCACTACTAATGATACATAATGAATTATGAACAGAATCAGTACGTTTAAAGAGAAATATAACTCTAATGAAACTACATTTTGGCAAAAGCATACATACATAAATAGACGGATAGCCCGGAATTTCTTGGGTAAAAACCATCGACACAGCAGATCCACTGCCACATATGCAAGTCACTTCAGCTTGTCTGAAAGAAAAGTAGAGCGGTAAAAAAGTTAAAGAACTGTCGGATACATGTGCTTTAAAAACCTGTATTTCTCTCTAAGTGAGGGTTGTTTTAGCAAATGCTCAAATCAAAATTCAAGTGTTTAAATACTGGCACTTGGAATGTTATAACAATGTGTCAGAAATGCAAACAAGATACATGAAGAGAATCCCGTTCAATGTTTTGGGAGTTTCAAAGGTAAGATGGAAAGAAGGGTCTTCAATCGAAAGAGGGAGTAAAATCAATTACATGTATTATGTTCAGGAAGGAAGCACATGTAAAAGCTGCAGGGAATTCCATTTGATGAGACAAAACAGAGATCATCAAAGGTTCTTAGTGTCAGATACGGCTGTCACAGCCAAACTGGAAGAGAAACCTTTTGGCATGGAGTAATTCAAAAATATGCACCATCGTCTGAGAACAACAATGAAGAAGTAGAAAAAAGTGCAGCAAGGTCTGATAAAAGGTGATGAAACACCATATGTCTGAGGATATACAGGTGGTCATGAATCAGATCAATGAAAAAGTAGGACACACTCGAACAGAAGATATTTTAGTTGAACCAAGAGGAACAGCTTACGAAGATTAACGTTGTGCCCTTCTTATACAATGGTACAGAAAGGACCATTCCATGAATTAGAATTCCTTGTATGAGTCACTAAAAAGGGCAGTACATATGTCTGGATCCTGGAGTTAGAACTAGATCAAGAAATCAAATAGACGTTATACTTGTACACATTTCAGAAAGGCTAATAAGTCATCAAGATCATTGCCAGGGGCGGATAGTGATGGTTATTTTCTTTGCACTTCCAACTAGGTCTAAGGGGTAGTCGACTGCTGGTTTTTCAACCTGCCGTGAAACTGACATTTTTTCCCTACTTCGTGGGGCCCCTTGTTTTTAGGCAGATACAATTTTTCAAAGGCTCTCTATTTTTAAAAAAATACTGGCTAGAGTATTTTCAGTTTTGGTAGGAACTGTTTCTGATTTTGCCTGGGTGGCAGCCTAAGCCGACCTCTTATTGATTTTAGGAACCTAATATCAGGGATGTCGCTGAAAGACAGCAGTAAGAAGGGACCCGGAATAGCAGTAGAAAAAGACAAGAGTGACGGAGAGAGGAGCACAGAGTAGGTCAGAGGTGGGGGTGGGTGGAAATGGAGAAAAAATCAGAAGACAAAACATACTAGACAAAAGGGAAAAAAAGGGTGAAAGGAGACAATTGTAGAGGACGTTTTGAAAGACTGGGAAACATCGTATCTCTGTAACACGAGAGCCCCCCTGAAGACTGATAGAGTACAGAAAGTAAATCAATTGAATCTGTGCTGAAAGAAGCCAGGACAGATTATTATGGCGGTCACTGATAACAACAAAGGAGAATTAGAAACACATGCAGTTCTAAGACTTAAATCGACATATAGTCTTGGTCACACTGGACAAATAATTGGAAAAAGAGGCAGAGGTAAACCAAGAGAACTTGAACCGATCAGTGAAGAGAAAAGGCTGTGATAACGTGGATTTTTTGGGGGGTAAAACCCGAGCAAAGAAATGAGAGGTGAAACAAACTCGTCGACGTCTGTTTCAGATCTGGAACTTCAAGAAGCAGAACGGTCATAGATTGATAGATAATGTTATTTTCAAAATCCAGAAGCTGCCACATATTCGGCCTTCTTCTTGGATTATTTGACATCATTGAAAAATTAATAACCCCCCCAAAACCTCCCCACAAAAACAACGAAGAACAAACAAACAACAACAACCAAAAATAAAACAAAAACAGAAACAAAACAAACCTAACAACAAAAACAAAAACAAATCAGCCCCCAAAAACAACAACAAAAACAACACCAAAACAAACTAAAACCAAAAACTAATTAAATTTATGAAGTTTACAGTAGTAATCAATCAGTTCTGGAGGATTTGTATAAGTAGAACTCCTGAAAATGTCAATACCAGTCAGTTTGGCTATGTTGTATGATCGAAGATAGTAAAAAATCAAGCCTGAAAGGCATTTGTTAAACTGTGCAATACAGGCGATTTGTTTGGCTACAATAACGTTAGAATGATTAAAATGTCAATAAGTAAACGACACAATTTGTAAAAAATGTAGTGTCTTCTTTTACAACCTATCGCTCTGTTCTTCCTATCTGTATGTCTTTCTTTTTTCCTGCACCACAAGACGTAGGGCAAAGTGCTTCTCATTAATCACAATTAAAACGTTCTAAAGGTACAATGTACGCAGGTTTAAAACTAGATTTTCTTACATAACATGAGTTTTATATTCGAGTTATTCTACTACTACTCTTGAAAGGGCTGGCGGCAGTGAATATCCTTATGCTCTCCGTGAACTATAAACTCCGAAACGTTTGAGTTCAACTTTTGATACATTTCCTAGCCGCCGTGGTGGAAGAAAGACGAGTATAATTAATCCACTGTTAAGTGAAACACGGATTCAGAAATAAACATAATTTAATGTGTATGTAAGCCAACGTGCCTCTATCTATTTATATACCTACATCCATCCATCTATCTATCTATCTATCTATCTATCTATCTATCTATCTATCTATCTATCTATCTAGATGTACGAGTATATATCATAGCTCTGGAAGGTATCCTCATCTTACCTTTGTCCGTCTGTAGCTGTCATTACGAATACTGCGTGTCCAGTGGCAACCTTGACATTCACAAGGTCATCTCTGTTAGTTCCCAATTCATAAATATATGAAGCTGACTGTTCCTGCACTGCCTGGAGAAGCAGTTTAATGCTACATAAATGAGAAATAAAAAGACGTACAGACAGGTAGACAGACAGACAACAGAGAGACACGAAAAAGAAGGGAGGGCAGATAAACAATCAAAAGAAACTGATAAGACTATTTAACTCATTAACAAAAATTCCTCCAAGAAGACATTCATGATACGTTGTATGAAATCACCCATGCGATTGGTCCACGGCTAGTTTCGGTTTGAGTGAGATGTCATACTGGATGCAAAAGAAAGATTCCGTCGTCGTTTTGGTCAGATAATAATAATAAATAGCATTTGTATAGCTCATATCCCCTCTCAACAGCAGGCTCTATGCGCTTTACACTATATTAGTACCCCAGCAGACCATAGAACACTCCGAAACATTCTCAGCTTCCCGGAAAGCATACAGTGCAAGCAGCTGATTAAGAGCTCAAACACTAACAAACTGACAAGATCTTTCGCTGTCTATAGCCGGGTACCCATTCCCACCTGGGTGAAGTGAGGAAAATTCGTGTAAAGTGCCTTTCCCAAGGACACAACGTCGGGACCCTGACGGGATTCGAACCCACGACTTTACGGTTGCGAGTCCAAGAGCCTAACCACTAGGCCACCGACGCCACAGTCAGATCTACTTTCAAAAACATTGTATGACAATTCAAGACATTTTGACCAATGTCTCGACCCCAGAGTTCATAGTGATATACGCCCCCCCCCCCCACCCTCCCCTTGTTTTTCTAGGAAGCAGGGATAGGACTGGGTTCTTATCAGGAGTCGATAAAACTACCCCCAAATAAAAAGTATTTTATTACAATGACGTCGTTCGACATTTAAAAAATCCGTCAACGTATTATTATAAAAAAACACTTCTCTGTGAACATCCTCATCGAAATAAAAATGAACATAATTTTCTACTTTTACAAGGGAAGTGTGTGCGCTCACCTAAAAAAATAAAATAAAGAATTATTCGTTTACGATTCGTCTAAACTCATTTTTTGTGGGTCAGATGTGGTGTTGGTGTTCACAGAATTGGAAAGGGTTAAGTGTTGCAAGAAACGAAGAAAAAACTGGAGAAAAAAATGAAGGTAGAACTGCATTTTTTAAAGAGAATTATTTGGTAATGTCCTGAACAGCTTTATGAGAAACTCTGTAAAAAGTCTTTGCACACGGTGTCTTGGATTCGGGTGGCCATGATCGCAGATGGTCATTTCAACGCAACTCTCGCCTTTTCATTAACAATATAACATTGGGAAGGACGTAAATCCCGCAGCATAATACACTATGGTACATTACAATACAATGCAAGCTCTGAAGGACCAACATCTACAACAGTCATTGCTCAAACACTGCCGTATAGCGCAATACAAAATTCGTGGTGCAGCTTATCCTCAAATAACTCTTTAACGGGTGAATCAGTGTGACCAGCACTTGTACAAAAGTGTGCATCAATTTGTTTCAACGTTACCATATTTTCCCACAACAACTGAGGATAGCTTTTTAAAAAAAATGCATTAAAAAAATACTGTAATATAAAATACTACAACTCTCCGTCGAGCTGAAAATGGAAGTGTTCACAGCACTTCCCGCTTCTCATAAACAACATACGTATGTGGCCTATGTCACAGTTCATCAATGATAATTTTTGGTTGTGAAACTTCTGCTCATACTTTGTAACTTGTCCGACCAGTAGCAGCATGATGGTTAGGAGGAATCGTAGTCGGATATTGCGAAAGGAAGTTGCTTTCCTTTGACGTCGTCATTCTTAAATTTTTAGGTACCATGCAAACAATCTTAATAGATTATAATAATAGATAGCATTCAGCTCAACCGTAAGGTCTATGGGCATAACAATTTATATTATTACCCCAGCTGGCCTGACGCATTCTGGAACAATTTCAACTTCCTAGGAAGCACAATATACCGATCGGCACAATCTTAAGATTACACTGCACGTCTTAACGATAGTGTAATTGCGCGACAATCTTAAGGTAGCGCCTCGTGTTTTAACAATCGTATAATTGTATCGTTCTAGTGAGCTCTTCAGTTTCATATCTTAATTTTTATTTTTATTTAGATTTCATATTTTTACAACTTTGAAAATATGTGTGAATGTGCCGTGATGTGAGTAAAAAAATAAATAAAGATGAAAGTGAAGTCAATTTTGAGATTTGATACCTGGCATTGTATCCTTCTTGTGGGCTCTTCGGTTATTTTTACACTTTTGAAAATGTATGTGAATGCTCCTGATGTGAGTAAAAGATTGAAGAGAATTTTTGAAAAAAATTGTTTTAAAAATATAAAACATTAGCGCAATTTTCAGATTGCAGCGCAATTATACGACTGTTAAAACGCGCGGAACAAATTTTAATTTAGAAGTACCGACAAGATCTTCCGCTGTCTACGGCCAGGTACCCATTCCCACCTGAGTAAAGTAAGGGAAATTCAAATAAAAGTGCATGTCCCAAAGACCAAACGTCGTACCTGCGGCTTTGAACTCCCGAATCCGCAACCTCACAATTACGATCCGGTAGCCTAATACGGGGTGCCCACTACGGCTGGGATCGGCCGATTGGGCCGATCGCCCGACTCGATCGCCTCAAAAACAAACGTGTTTGTTTTCAGTTTCAGGCGATCGAGTCGGGCGATCGGCCTGATCCAGCCGTAGTGGGCACCCCGTATAACCACGAGATTACCGACGCCATCCTCTCAAACAACTCTTAGGGTGTGGAACTTTTAGAATCTATTGGTACCGTCGATTGGGATCTTTGAAAAAAAAAAAAGTATCTAGCCCTGAAATTTCTAGAAAAAAGCGACCAGGTGTTTAAGAAAGATGCATCTGTTGAGACAAAATGATATTTAAAAAATATACAAAAGTTGGAGAGTCTATGTTCGATAGCTGAGGAGATATTTGACTATAAGTTGCGCCACAAAGTTTTGACCACACTATAATCATTAACAACAAGTTGATACTACGTGCCAATACTGAAGAGTATCCAATTATTTATCTTACCCCAACGCCGTTTAAGCTCTGGTAGTCAAAGTTATCACATGGATTCCATAGGAAAGTTTGCGAACTTGTAGGATCTGGAATTTTGCGCCTGTTCAGAGTATAATGTGACAAACATTAAAAACGTACGAAAATCAACTTCATATTTATCAGAATTGTAGTAGTCGTAGACATGAGGTAATCTGACAGGGGAGCAAATTGAAATTCACGAAACAAAATTTGACGCTGAATCACTAAATCAGTACATTATCCCAGTAAGGTCACTCAATTAAGGGAAAGGAACATTTTAAAATCCAGTAGTCAACAGGAACAGAGAGTATAAAGATTCAAATCCAACATCATGACAATACATACAAAGAGACAACTCGGCAATTGAAAGTATATACATATATATATATATATATATATGT
The DNA here is from genome assembly GCF_000002075.1 of Aplysia californica. NCBI lineage: Eukaryota > Metazoa > Mollusca > Gastropoda > Aplysiida > Aplysiidae > Aplysia > Aplysia californica. The sequence continues at coordinate 138,726 of NW_004798289.1, read as the reverse complement.
GTGTGTGTGTGTGTGTGTGTGTGTGTGTGTGTGTGTGTGTCACAGCGTGCTAGAATCAGGCGCTCGTCCGATTTGGGGCATATGGGGTTATTGGTATCATCTTAAAGACACGCAGTTTGCCTTGCTTTGGGTGAACAAAATATCAACCTATGTTGAATAGAAGTCAGGATATTTGCGATTGAAAGAGGTGGAGGTCGCCTTCTTTGAAAGGTAAAATTAGTGAGAAAATAGCTGCCAAAGTTTGGTAATTTTTACAGCTTGAGAGTCCTTGGAAACTGAAAATGTACAGTTTTTGTGCCTTTAATCAACGTTTTTCAGAAAAATGAACACGGAAAAGTATTTTTTAACGGACAGAAAAGGTGTTGGGCCGAAATAGAAAATTAGAAAAATTTGCTCGAAAGCCAGAAAAAAGCCAGTTTCTTTGATTCATTATTTTGACGCGCCCCTGATTTCACCACAATGCCTCACAATATGACAATATATATATATATATATATATATATATATATATATATATATATATATATATATATATATATATATATATATATATATATATATGTACATACTTATTATATATATATATATTATATGTGCGTGTGTGTGTGTGTGTGTGTGTGTTTGTGTGTGTGTGTGTGTGTGTGTGTGTGTGTGTGTGTGTGTGTGTGTGTGTGTGTGTACATAATTTTTACAGGAAAAGTTTTTTTTTCTGGCTTACATATTCCTCCTGTAGGGCTAGTATGTCAAAGATAGAGTTATGTTTACCAATCACTTGTCCATATATACACATTCTATCCGTACTATAACCTTTTTCAAGAAGGACCTGGGTGTTCATGGGCGGTGTCTTTTACATTGGAGTGCTGTATGGATTTTGTATCATTGTTATATTATGTATTGTACTTTAAGTTGCCTGCAAGCCAACCTACATTGTTCTCATGTTTTCCAGATCTTATCTTTCTATTACCTTATTTTTTGGATAATTGTTATCTGTCCAAAAGGTAATAAAACTAGTTTTTTTTGTCATTGAACTGTTTGTTTTTCGATTTTAGTGTTCGCACCCCCCATCCCCCATCCCTTTTCACCTCACATCAACTTTTCATATATTCTAAAACAAGAGAACACCATCCGCACAGTTAAAACTGTTTATGGCATATTTGAAAAGAGCAGAGGTTCGACTGGTCTCGGAAAATTCGGATTTTCTTAATTAATGCTGTTCATTACTTTTGCAGTTACTCTTGTATTTATGGACCGATTTAAACGACTTTTGGAACGTACATTACCAACACAAAATTAAATGTTTTTGTAACATGAGTTATTATTTGTGATTTTATCAAAATAATGGTCTAAGAAGATTTCCGAATTTTCACTTTTTGACCACAGTTTTTCTTACAAAATATAGCACTATCATTCCCACTTCCCTACCATCAATCTTAATGGATGTGAATGCTCAAGTTCGCAAAAATTTTATTTCAAAAGGTGCAGAAAGTGAAAATCTTTTGTGTTTGCCCCCCACCCCTTCTAGAAACACACAGACACCATTTGAAGAATGTAGTACTAATTGACTTACAGCACACCCAAAAACAATAATGTGTGTGTAAAACTTACGGTGGATTCGTGGACAGCGAGGACAGGTCAATGATCCCATTCTCTGACTCACACGAGCAAAGAGTCTTCTTGGTGCACGACATAATAGCGCTTACATGTGCGGTCATCAACAGACACAATAAGACAACCAAAGAGAAGGCGAGACCACTGAAGGATTCCATAGTAATTATCCTGATCTCCTGTGAAGAAAAATATCCAACCGTTTTCAGCTCGTGGGCAGGAATTACCTAAAATGACAAGATGAATGAAAAGATGAAGTGTGCAACTGACCGCTCCAGTAGTGAATCCAAATTCTGAGAATAAACAAGGGAAAATAAAACTAAAAATGCTATAGTGGGTGGTTGGCTGGTGCTTTGGTGTGGTTTGCTTCTTCTTTCCTATCAAACATCTATCGTCCTTATCTCCCCTTCTTCTTTTTTATGTTTGTTACTCTCTTGTAACACCTCTAATCTTCTGGTGCTCATATGATCTTATGCAGTTGCGAGCGCCGTAAAAACCTCTACTAAAACTTTTTTTAAATGGACTACATGTGCATACAAAAAGGAAAAACAAGACGAGTACCATGCATAATTTTTGGTGTGGGAGGTTTTCAAAATGAAATCACCCGTTATGTACTGATTTAAAGTTTCGACAAAGAAGAACAACAGAGAGACGTGAACCAATATATTCCGTAAGGTTCTGAAATAATTAAACGTTATGTTCCAGCAACAGCAGGGCGTCAATCACATAAATAAACTGTCTATCTTTTATCTAACTGACGTAGACACCGCATGCAGAAATTCGACCAGTAAGAAGACTCACAAAAGTTATCACAGCTGTTTTTGTTGTTGTTGCTGCTGTTGTTGCTGCTGCTCTATTGCAGAGCGTAAAGACACCCTTTACCGAATTGAAATGAATTTGGATAGCTGCTGTTATAACACCAAGCAAATCGTCTACCATTATATTCAAGAATACACAAACAAGTCATCCACTGCGCATAAGCTTCTGGAAACGCCCAATGTTATAGAATATTTATCTTTCTGTTTATTTGAGCAGCGAATAATTGTCCATTTGTGTTTTTGAGCTTCTATCCATCACCCTTAACATTCATTCAGAAAGCAGCATACACTTTGTTCCCATATCGTAAGTGATATCGAGGTATGACATTTTCACCAGTTGCAAAAGAAAAACACTACAACTCACGAAGTGAATAGGTCCTGGCGTTGGGTTTCACCAAACCACTCTGTACTGACTCTGTCTGGGATGTGTCTGTTGCAATGCATTTTATTAGTCAAACCTCGTAGTTTCACATGATCTACGTGTATCACGAAACCACCAGGCACTCACCACTTCTCCGACCCCTTATCGGATAGCTTGATGTGTTAATTATTCCCTGATTAGATTTCTAGTTCGTCCATTTGTCACTTGAATCCTAACCGATAATACTTTATATTATAGTCACACCGTTCTGTTAAAAAAAAGAATTTGCTTTATTGTTTTTTTAGAGGCTCCATGTAAAGCAAACATCATAATCTTAGATGCAGAGCCGCGTTGTTCTCCAACCGATGTTAGTAAAGTTTTTCGCACCTCCGCCCCCCCCCCCCAACTATTTCACAGTATACTATGTCTGTCAGTACACGTAGTTGGACGTTGCTTCTCGTGCCTTTCTGCAAGGAAACACTCAGTCTCTAGCCATTCTGCCAGTCTCGGTTGTTTTTTGGTTTAAAACAAGGTTTCTACCTCTCGTTCCAATCTTCTTTTAGGTCTCCATCTTCCACACGTATCACCTACCTTTGCTTCCACAGTATGTTTTTGAGAGGATTATGGCGTTTGATATGCTCAAAGTAGTTCAGTTTCAGATTCATCACGTTCTGGAGGAGTGTTGGTATTGCTACACCCATTCTTCTCAATAGCTCTTTATTCTTTATCAAATTTTCTGTGTGATATTTTGCTTTGTGCTATCTTCTTAAAAAGATACATGTTGTCTAAATGGTTCGAATTGTAACTTACAAAAGTTGTGAAAAGAACCCTGGCAATGAGCTGGAAAGTCATGTTGGACTGGAGCTTAAGGTGGATTTTGATTCCTGAATTCCCCTCCCTGCCTTTGGAAAGAACATTCAGATTTACTTAGATTTAGAGACTCCCACATATTGAGACGCATGTGATAATCAGAGATTAGCAGAAAGATCTGTCAGCAGCTTAGGTGGGTGCATCACTCCATTTATTGTCTTATCGTTTATGGTCTTTCCCTAGTTTCATTTTCATCTTCGGTCATCCTTCCCGTCATTTTCTTTAACGCACAGCCTGATGGGAAATTCTCGAGTTCGGGAGTCGTAGGATTTGGCCGAGCAATAATGACTTTTTTCTTTTAACGGTGTTTGACTGTTTGACAGCACCTCCTGTTGGGATCGTTCTCTTCTTGTTGCGGATTGAAATCTTTTTAGCAGATGTTGGGTGTCCCGCGCAGGTATTTTTTGTCAAAGGAGTCCAGTCGCTTAGATCGAACACGACTAATCCAAAGAAAAAAAAGTAAATCGGTCTATCGAAAGAAATAAGGTCCCCATTTTTTTCTAGTTGGGCAATCTCCCAAAACCGAAAACCCAATTAAAGAGACAAAATTCCAGCAGTCTCGCACATTTCGGTTTAAGTGGACTCCACTGCGTAGATATCTATAAAAATACCGTCTGACCGAATTGCTACGGACTGCAGTCTGTGTGTAGCGGTTAGGCGCTTCACTATCCCACGAAGGAGACCCAGGTTCGATTCCCAAGTAGGGAACACTTTTTGTCGAGTATCTCGGTCTTTCTGCTAGGATGTTGTATCATTTTGAGCCAATGTTCACCCTGATAGGAAGGATTAGAAGCCCGCCTCCTAAACGGTCTAAGTTGTATCAATGGGGACGTAAAAACATATGCATACAAATTGCAACGGAAGACCAAAACAGCACACTAAAAAAGATGCTACATTTGAACTGATTCACAAACAAGTCACTAGCTATGACACTTTATTCTTCGGAAAGCACTTAATGTCTTCAGAGTCTCCTCAGCAATATTGCTCCTGTTACATTCACTGAAATTCAGCCAGCTGTCTGGTGCTGCACAACAGTCCACGATAAAGCTTTGTCATTTCTAGCTTTATGATAAATTACTAATGAATACACTTCACTCGGACAATGGCGTAGCCTAAGTTGGAGTTTCAAAAGAAAATGCGTCAAATCGTGAAACTGCCGCTACGCTTGAATGAATGAATATTGTAATCTTAAAAAGCGAGACTGCGAGTTCTTCTGTATCACTAAACCACTCTATGATGTGTTTTGTTTTGTGTGTATCCGGGTCTCAAAGACTGGAGGGTTTGTTATAAGCAGAGGAGGTGGCGGTGGGTGATGCTGAATAGAGAGAAAAGAGTTGTCCGATACAGGGCACAGGTAATACGCAACTAACTGTTTAACGATTCTCCCTAACACACAGGCACATAGCCTTTTCCTCGGATTTTTACCTCGACTCGGAAATAATGTTACGTGCTCCCTTTGGGTACGGCCTCAGGCATCCATAGAATGGACTTCTCGTCAGGCATGGAAATCGTAAAACAGGCGCTGTAACCCAAAAGCGGACGAGAAATTTATTTCCGTCAGAATGCAAATTGAAAAAAAAGTCAAACAACCAAATAAGTCGACAAAATCCTGCAGCATGCCCTCAACAAAAAGACCTCGCAAAGAAATGTAGCTCCTGGATGAGTAATTTAGATCCCCTGAAAGATGTACGGCATTAACATAATCATTTTTGTTGTTGTTGAAACATTGCACTCTTTTTCAGTTGCATGTTTCCTGTATACATGACAGCGCTTGCGCGTTGTCGCTCTCGTTGTATGAGGTAATTCGAACTTTCTCTTATCTGCGAGTGTCCCTTTTTTGGCTTTGCAGCTTATTATGGCACTTAATACATTGTTCTCTTAGCGGTTAAGAGTGAATGGAAACAGTGTACGTGACTGACTGTCGTCTGACAGGAAGAGCGTTATGGAAACAATAATATTTTTTATGTATCAACTTGAGGGATTTATCCGTTGAGGCAGGAATCGGGACGAAATAATCTTTTTATAAGTCATTTAGTGACAGCCGTGCCCACCAATATTGATGGTACATGCACTTAAGGAATATCCCACAAGAACCAACTACATATTCCCCCGCTATTGAAATATTCCTGAAGGTTGGTCAAGTGAGTTCCGAACGGATATCTCAAATTTATTTGTATTACTTAAGTACCTCAGACAAGCGGATTGTTTTAAAGTCTATTTCACGAAGAACTCAAGAACAAATTCCTGTAAATTTCAAAGACTTTCCAGTCGGACACCATTTAAAATACGTTTGATTTGAAGGTAACAGCATCCAACCTTTCCCTCATGATGGGTATTCATTTGAAGGTGGCGTATTCCAAAGACTGATCAGAGGCCGAAGTAGAATCATAATAAGACAATATTAACGTGGCATTGTGATGTTTTGTGTCACCTTAAACAAGGCTCATGATAATAATTTCACAAAGCCATGGTTTCGTTTCTTTCGGGGTG
>NW_004798289.1:130120-131494 GCF_000002075.1 Aplysia californica | reverse complement strand
GGGGGGGGTATTAACATGTTCTTATCCACAGTAGAATTGTAAATGTGCTGATTAATCAATGCCATGCTCATAAGATAACCCAGAATAAAAAAGAACTCCTATAACAAAAACAAAGAGAAGAGAAAAGAAAGACCAAAATAAAATTTAAAAAACCCCACCACTAACACCAACAAAACTACCTAAAACAAAACAAACCAACCAAAATAAACAAGAATATAATAAAAACAAAGGAAAAACCCCATTGTTCTCCTTTCATACAAATACATGTAATGGGGAATCGCAAAGTTCCTTAATATTTTGAACTTCGCGGATGCACAGGTTTAAAATGAAAGTTGCAAGCAAACCATAAAAATTTCGGTTACGACAACGGACCAATTGTTTTAATCTGTCTCGCAGTGGCAGACGGAGCCACCTTGAACTACAACTCAGTTTGGCAGAACGTGCTATGACAGGGGTCACCAAACGTTTTTCAAAGTGGGTCCGATAACTGAAAGAATGCCGAGTGCGGGCTGGATAACTACAAGTTCGATGCAAATACTGATGTGTGAAATTTTAAAAATGTCACATTAAAGTGTGTATAATCTTTACCATAGAGTTCAATGAAACGATAAGATTATTTTGGTGACCAAGTCTTGTGCACACGCACACTGCACACTGCACATTTGGCTTGGCGATCCCTGGGCTACGACGACAGCGTTGACAGTTGATAAACACATGTAACGACCATGAAATCTTTCGCTAAGGGTAGATAGATCTATAGTCTTACTCACATGAGAGTCACTAGGTTTCAGAGGGGGTAACACGACAAAGAGACGGTATTATTAATATCCTCGAACTTGTTTTCCCCAATCTCTATCCCCGGTATAATTTTTGTCCGCTGAGTTATGTGCCCTGGTGGGGGAAGACCAAGAGCTCGCCCTGCGAATGACCTATATTGCGTATGGTAAGACTTGAAACAACAACAACAACAACAACAACAACAACAACAACAACAACAACAACAACATCAACAACAACAACATCAACAACAACAACATCAACAACAACAACAACAACATGGGTTGACGTCATGGGTGTATCTAAAAAAAAATGGTACATGACAAGATGGTTCGCTCAGCCAGAAAAGTGTGCGCATTTGCGAAGAGGGCGCCACCGAATTTTGAGGACACTTTTTTAATTGGCTCAAAGAAATGAGTGAACCCTCTTGTTACGAAACATTAACATTGTCATGAAAACAGAACTGAAACTGAAAGGAATAGTTTAAATCTGCCAAAACGTGCCTTCCTTTTTCTTATGTTGTTCTATTATGAAGAGCTCGCTCTTCGAGGCTTCAGACATTTTGAACGGATAGGCTACCACACACACACACACACA
>NW_004798289.1:126560-128310 GCF_000002075.1 Aplysia californica | reverse complement strand
GTATGTGTGTTTGTGTGTGTGTGTGAGTGTGTGAGAGTGAGCGTATGTATGAGTTTGTGAGTATGTGTGTTTGGGTGTGTGTGTAAGCGTGAGTGACTTTGTGTGCATGTGTGTAGGTGTGTGTGTGTGTGGGTGTGTGTGTGGGTGTGGGGGTGGGTGGGTGGTGTGTGTGTTTGTGAGTGAATATGAGTGAGTGTGAGTGTGTGTGGCTACTGTTGCTTGGGTATGTCTGGCGTCGACGTTGTGGTGGGTTCAGGTTGGATGGTGGTGGTGATGGAAAACCAGTAGTTTTGGTGCTCATGCTTACAATGTACCGTTTATTCGGGCTATTCACTGCATTTTAAAAAACACACCTTATAATGAAATCAGAAAAATAAATCCAGCCCCCCCCCAAAAAAAAAGAAGTAAATGTCAAAAATAGGAACAGAAAAGGATCTAATCAATTCAAACTAAAGCGAAAAGCGAGAACAAAGATGAAAACAAAGAAACAATAACCGACAGCTTAGGTTTTCACCTACCTTCAGGAGTCCAGGCAATTCCACCCAGAAAACTTTGTTTGGAATTGCGTCCTTTCCAGACTTTTTCAGGACAAATATCTGAACGGCAACTCCGATGCTCACGTAGAAAACAATGAGGAGCGAGCACCTGGAACACACTAGAGCTTATAAGTTCTTATAAGTCACAGAAACAAAGATTCTGATTACAGAAAACAAGCAGCTTAGGTGTCGGAAAAGCAACAGCCAAAGTAAAGTGGCAGATCTAAAAATCATCACTGTTTGACCGGACTATTTTTCTCTATTTTGGTTTCTAATTTTCAGCTTCTACGAGTATAATTATGCTCTCATTTTTGTGTTCATGTAATCTGCTCTTGATTTTTACCACCTACTCTTTGGACTCTGAAGTAAAAGAAAAAAAAGAGAGATTCAAATAAGTAACAAGTTCACTTTGTTAAACATGTTTGATACTAAGCTAGTAAATATATCTTGATAATGATCCAGAGCACGTAAAAAAGCCGATAACAACTCCCAGAAAGAGACCTTTTGTCATAACTGCTTCAGAGACCAAAGATAATTCTTGTTGACTTTCCACCCAATTTTTTTTGATGAATGTATGGCGGTCTGTCTGATAATATTTTTATCCGATCTAGGCTTTCCTGGGTTATAAAACCTCGACTAATGGAACAAACGCACACTTCCCCTGGACGGAGAGATGCGACTAGAAACAGGGAGACAACGATTTCCTTACGATTCCTAAATTTGAAAATTTGAAAATTTTGTTGATCATCTGTCAATGTGGATAGACTAAAATAATGAGAAAATCACGTAGGACATTGTAATGTGAGCTTCACCCTTCTTGACGCAAGTCGTAAATCTGGGTTATCCACTGGAGACATCAATAACAATAAACAAAAGCACACTTCCCCTGGACGGAGAGATGCGACTAGAAACAGGGAGACAACGATTTCCTTACGATTCCTAAATTTGAAAATTTGAAAATTTTGTTGATCATCTGTCAATGTGGATAGACTAAAATAATGAGAAAATCACGTAGGACATTGTAATGTGAGCTTCACCCTTCTTGACGCAAGTCGTAAATCTGGGTTATCCACTGGAGACATCAATAACAATAAACAAAAGCACACTTCCCCTGGACGGAGAGATGCGACTAGAAACAGGGAGACAACGATTTCCTTACGATTCCTACATTTGAAAATTTGAAAATTAAGTGTGGATGGGGTTTTTTTTTGGGG
>NW_004798289.1:125152-126460 GCF_000002075.1 Aplysia californica | reverse complement strand
AGCCTCATTCTATACATTATCGTAGCCTCATTCTAAACTTATACATTATCGTAGCTTCATTCTATACTTCTACATTACCGTAGCCTCATTCTAAACTTCTAAAAAAATCATGCGTTTCATAAAAGTAATAAAGACATTACATTTGGAAATCTCCGCATTTGTTTTCCATTTATTGCTCTCTTCGGCGCTGTCGATATCCGTGTAAACGCCGTGCTTCGCTTTGTATCTTCTTGTTCTCGCTGTCGTTTTCATTGGGGGATGGGAGGGGGGGGGGGGGGGGGGTCGACATTTATTTATATCGTTACATTCGTTAGGAGTTTTGATTTGGTATTCAGCTTAGAGGGACCGATCTTCCATCATGTTTCTTTAATCTTGCAGTGTGAGGGAACTTTGCCTGATCTGAGTTCGTCCTATACGGGCCTGCCATTGTTCAATTATAATTTTAAATTAATCCTTTATGCACGGGACAGTTCTAGTTCTCTCATTTCCTCGGGAATTTGTCTCTGATACATGACGCTCTCCTTGGTAAATGCTGCTTCCTTTGGCTGTTAATTAATTGAAATATAGTTACAAATGAATTGAAAAATGAAACTCTTCGAGAGGACTGTTAAGAATCCTGAGTGTCGTCGCAGTGAAATAAGACGTTAGTCAAAGAAATGAGATCGAAGAAAGTGATATTTTTCACACGTTGCGCAATATTTACGGAATTGTTTATTCTGTAGGCTCTAGATCTACACCTTTTATTTCTATTTTATATTTCTGCGTGGACGTTATTAAGAAGCGTTGATCAAAGTCATGAAAAATGTAATTTTACAGTTTCCAAAGACACTATGGCTTCGGAAATCATATCCCTTTTGCAGCCATTCTCTCGTATTATCCTACTGAAACAAGGCGACTGCCACCTGCTTTAATCGCATATACCTCGATCTCTATTCAAGATAGATATATGTTTTCTTCATCATAAGCAAGACATAGTGAACAAGCATTAAGATTAAACCCATAACTCCATACGTTCAAAGATTGAAAAAAAAAAGAGGATTGATGAGCGCCTGATCCTACCGCGTTCTGACACATAATTGTCTTTTCTCGTTCGCGTTCTCACCTAACAACGATAATATTGTGGTTGGTGTATTTGTTCACCTTTCGCAATCGTTGCAGGCGAAAAGGCCTCACCTCCACTTCTCAATCCTTCTTCCTCTGAAAGTTTCCACCCCCCTTCCCCAATATGGATGGTGGTGGTGATGGAAAACCAGTAGTTTTGGTGCTCATGCTTACAATGTACCGTTTATTCGGGCTATTCACTGCATT
>NW_004798289.1:117884-123093 GCF_000002075.1 Aplysia californica | reverse complement strand
ACCATCATCATCATCATCATCATCATCATCATCATCATCATCATCATCATCATCATCATCATCATCATCATCATCATCATCATCATCATCATCAAGTGCCATATCTGCGGCAGATGTCGGCGACCATAGTTTTCCATTTATTCCTTTACTTGGATGCTCTGATCTTTCCCCGTTACCAATCTGTTTAGGTTCTTAAAATAGGTTGCTCTAGTCCTACCCCTGCCTTGTTTGTTTTTAGTTTTGCCAGTGAGAGCTAGATGTTCTTTATGACTATTCAGGTGTCCCAAAAACTGCATTTGTCTTTTTCTGATTGTTTTTTTTTAAATCAATGAGCATCCAACGTTGGCTTCATCAAGTACTGACTCAATTGATTTCTTTTCCTTTCAGGATATTCTCGACAGTCTCCCAATAAACCCCATTTCTGTTGCTTTTATTCTCACTGCCTTTAGTGGTTGTCCAGCATTCACAGAAGGGTTGACCATACATAGGACTACATTATCCCCTTTAACCTCCTTTTAGCACTTTTGGGATTTACCGTACAGAATTCATGATATAGCAACTTCTTTCATCGCTTTGTCACAAATCAGTGAAATCACACACAATCACACACATACGCCCCCCCCCACTTACATACACACACAAAGACACACACACACACACACACACACACTATACACAATCCATATTGTAATTATAAATGTGTACTTTGATACATGTGTATCATTATATATAGCTATGCATGTTTATTACGTCACTACATATACTTGTATATCCCTATAATGACATTATATTATGTATCTATATCAACATATAACCGATCATTGCTGACCAGATACCTGTTCTCCTGATCTCACTACATGTGTTGCTCGCGGCGCTCATTTCTTAATTTCTGTTTACTTCTTAATAATATTATTATGATCTCCTTTTTAACTGTGTACCTATGAAATGGTGCCTTTTCAAGCTCTTCCTCTCACCTAGAGAGAAATGATTAACCTTACCTTTTCCGATATACTCACAGGGTTATAGTATCACGTATATAATAATTGTCTGTACTGCAACTTTCTTCAGAAGCTTGACAAGGAGAAGCTGGTGATCGAAGGGCACTACTGGTACGTCCTACTTCTTTGCTTTCTCGTTATTGTTTCTTTCTGTCTTACTTTTTCCCAGCATTACATTACCATTATTGTGTCGATGTGCTTCTTTTTACTCAAAACAAACAAACAAACAAACAAACAAACAAACATAGGAAGAGAGAAAAAGGAATAACAAAAAAGAGAGAGAGACTCACGTAGTGCCCGAATCTGGTCTGGTCTTCACCGATGACAATAAACTCTCCTGGGTCTTCGGATAGGTCGCATATCAGTTTGATGTATGCAGTTCTGGAAAGTAGTTGTGTCATGTTCAATCTCCCCGTGGTACACATCTTTTCGCAACATAAACGAAAAGATTAAAGGAGGGCTGGGCAAACAATTCGTGAATTCTGAAAATAGTATATATTTTCATGTAGCTTTGGAGTTATTGGTTTACTGCTCGGGGCACCAGGCTTAATATCTATTGAAACTTTGACAATAAGGACTCCACTCTCAAAGGTAAATGTACTGTTATTTCATAAATTAATCATCATCGTCATTGCCTTTCTCACAATAAATATCAACAAGAATACCAAGCAGTAGACATACGTCAAACAGATAACTCAGCATCAGTTGCACAGAGTGAATGGACATGGGAACAGATGCTTGGAAAAAGCAAACCCCCCCCCGCAAAAAAACAATAAAAAAACAACAACAAACAAACAACCAAAAAAAACCCCACAAAACAACAAACACAATCAACAACAATGACAACAAATAGCAAACTTATTCAAATCTCACCTGACAAAGTCTGTCCCAGCTGGGTCTAATGTGTCGGCTGTGTAAGACAAGACGAGCCCTTCCTCTGTCACAGAAAACTTGGCAGACGCCTGATTACCCAGACTATAGAAGATTGAGCTAGTGAACGTCACCTTCTGGCAGGCCTGGGGGGGATAAAATGAGACCGACTCTTTTGCCCTTTTCTTAATAAAGATGGCACCAACATAGGCAAAAAGTACGACTGATCTAATGAATATCCACTCTGTTTTCTCGGTCCTGCAAGGCGACTTTCAAAAGGTACTAAAAATTTTTTTGGTGCTAGAGTAGAATAACAAGTTAGCATATTCACACAAGCAACAACAACAACAACAACAACAACAACAACAACAACAACAACAACAACAACAAGGGAGGCGGTGGCCCTGGCGAAGAGCACACTCTTCGGGGCTCCGAACATTTCGAACGGATAGGCTACCACACACACACAACAACAACAACAACAACAACAACATTTTTGCAAGCAATAGTTCAGTGCCCTTGTATGGAGCCAGGGTTATCTTATCTTATTCAAGGGCAGTCTCCCCCCCTTTCCCCTCCCTCGAGTGACCACCTATCTGAAAGCCGTTGTCGATTTGACCGTAGTTTTGCATTTTTTCTAACCAGATTTCACTCTCCACAATTTCATTGTTCATTGCTATGCACGTTCATCGCTTTAATTTTGAGAAACGCTTTTAGAATGTTTTGCTTTTGCTTGATTTACCTTTTCACCAACTGCTGAAGCTGTTGATATATTTTTACTGTAATAAGGTTTTAAAAAAAAAGTTCAATAAATATGCTGACCATGTACAAACACATCAATAACTGCGCTATTCTTTTCAAAATATTGTACTGACCTACATGCACACATACACTTGCAGGACATAAGTCTAGTTGTAGATTTTTCGAATTTAGAATGCTCAAAGGAATGAATCTTTGATGAGTCAAAACTGTTAACTTTTGTGTTGTACAATGCAGAGGTGTTTCTGTAAAGCACTAGAATTAATGAGGGATGTTGGCTTATCATAGTGACGTACTATTTATAACTACACTTACTGCCACATTGTGACAATCTCCAGTAGTGAACGGAACACATGGATTCCAAAAATATCGTTGGGTGTTAGAAGTTGGGAGAACACCTTCAAATCTGTAGAAGAGTAGTAAAAAAATTGGGAGTGGTTACATTACGAAGAAAATGGCGTAAGAAGGTTTGAAGAGAAATAACAACATGACACGTGGAAGTGGACAAGGTGGGAAAGATTAAGGTGATGTTGAAGAGTTTTGTAGACAAATGGACTAATGCTGAGCTTTGAAGTTGTTTCGATTTCGATGAAATGAAATGATATAGTTTATAGTCAGTTAATAGAGCTGGGCAATGAGTCGCTTCTGCAAAATCCGGATAACATTTTAGTGCACCTCTTCGGCTAATAATATGATACGAACCGCTTCTGCAAATGGGTTAGAACCACTTTGACAAACGGGTTATCATCACTTCAACAAATGGGTGCACCCACTTCGGCAAACGGGTCAGGAAAGAGAGTTAAGAGTCTGAAATTGGATAATGTTTCATTGAGAATTATCCGGTTTTCCTTTTGGATTATCCGGATTTTGCCCACCTCTATCAGTTAAGTCATTTGTGACTAACTGATTCTGTACATAATGCATGCAGAGTGATGCAGTGGTGATATTATAAGCTCTAAGATATAAAAAAAGTGAACGCAAATATTGTGAGTGAGTGAGTGAGCTGTCATTGATGTCTAAACAAGACACACGCGTCATGACTAACCAGGGCAGATGCTTGAGATTTTCCAAATAATCATAATGTGGGATCCGATCATTTAGTTGAAAGTGGACACTCAGAATGGTCGTCTTTGAGCGAAAACACGTTCAAAGCTTGAGAACAAGAACGTGACTGAGCGTGATAAGGGGAGTGTCCGTTTCGGAGTAGGAGTTAGTGCACAGAGTATTGTCCATTGTCAGTTCAAGGGGAGCCATGTTCTCCCATCGTGTCAGAAGTACAGTGGTCAGTGACCACGTTGATTAAGAATCCAAGTGGCTGTGAATGTCGTTCAGCCATCTCGATGTTCGTTAGCAACGCTGCTGTCAGACTGCCTCGCTGTTATGCCCAGATATAACTTTCTGAACAAGACTAATGGTCCTGGTAAAAATTCAACAAAATGATTTGACTGACGTCCTTGCCGATGGCTGCATTAATTACAATGCTAAATATTGCTGAGAGCATGTTTGTCTGGATTAAAAGTATTGTATCTTCAACATTGGGCGGGCTTGCAGTATATTTTTAGAGTAGAATTCTTCATAAAACGTTTTATGAACGCTATGGGCATAATGCTATAAAGCTGAACAATGAACTCACCTTGGAGTACCGTCAGTGTTGGCAAGTGGCTTGAGGTCAATCACTCCCAGGTCTGATGAATGGCAAGAACAGGGATTCAATATGCTGCAATCCTTGACAAGCGGACGGTCATTGTTTTCTAAGTTTTTCACCCCCATTGCGAACGCGCCATTATGTAAAGCAAGGTTAACCACCATCGTGATCAACACCAATAAAAAATACATATCGAAAGAAATATAACTTTTGTGCACAGAATCCCAGATGTTTTTTACCAGATGTTTTTTTCCTCCAAGTTTGGAGAAGCTATGCAAATGATGACTCGGAATATATAAAAAACAAACAGGAGACGTAAAAACTCATTGCTTTCAAATAAAATGGTTGGTTGCACGCTTAAAAAGCGCTTAAGATACCATAGTGGGGGAAAAGCTGCCAACCATGGATATATACTCTATTTTGTGTTAACACTGCCGAAATCTTTGTAGCTAAAAGAAACTCAACACGATCGAGAAGAAGCACTAAATAAACTGCGAGAAGACAAGCTACTTTATCTTCTCATCAAACAGCTAAGTTGTAGCAAGTTCGATGCATATTCCCAAACGCCCAGTCGTGAGGGAACGCATACATTAACGCTACCAAGACGAGGCAAGTGTTATGGTTCATTGACGTATGCAAATTGTGCGCATTAACACACCCCCTCAAACAAAGTAGGCTACTCTTATGCAGATGACAAATAGTATATGCTATACGCATTGTGGTGTCTTCTCGTTATAATATTATTTCCTCAGCCCCCTTGAAATGGGTGTTTGTATGAATTTAGTCTTTTCTTCTAAGATTGAGACACATTTATCAGTAATAACTTTTGCATAATACTCTAGAGCAGGCATGGGCAAATACGTTCAAGTCGCAGGCCGGATAAGGCGTTTCCTAATAATTATCTCGTGAATCAAAGCAGAAGAAAATTAAAATGGGG
>NW_004798289.1:99095-116519 GCF_000002075.1 Aplysia californica | reverse complement strand
AATAATAATAATAATAATAATAATAATAATAATAATAATAATAATAATAATAAAGCTCAAACTGGCTTTGCATTTTCCTTTTAAAACCCCCAAGGGTCATTGTCATCGTTTCCTTTTTATTTTGTTCTGTTTTGATTCCAAGGTTGTTCTCCCCACAAAACCAATCAATAAAGTTATATAGTACTACATAATATATCCTCTTTGAAACCAATACAGTTGCCCCCTGTCTCGCCCTTCCCCCTCCCCCGCCCTTCCCCCTCTCTCTTTTCCTCTCCGTCCTCTATAAATTAGTATAAACCTGAACACTATGAACTCGGTAACTCTTTCGTCCTTGTTTCCCTCCTTAATCTGCAGGGATATATTATTATATAATATGATTCAGCAGGAATAGTGTAGCTGAATCAACATAATATACGAGCGCTCTATAAAAAAAATGGACTCTATTGACATGTGTTTGGTAATGACTTGATGTTTTTATAATTTGTGTGGAATCAGGCGCTAGTCAATTTTGGGGCATATGGAGTTATCGGTATCATCCTATAGCTGGTTCATTTGTCATGTTTTGGAGGAATCCCCCCCCCCCCCACCTCTACCAAGAATAGAAGTCGAAATATGTGCGTTTGAAGGAGGTGGGGATCACCTTGTTTCAGCGACAAAATTAGCAAGATAATGGCTCCTAAGTTTGGTGAATTCCAAAGCTTGATAGTTCTTGAAAACTGTAAATTTACACTGTTCGTGCCTTTAATCAGTGGCGAAGCGACTATATAATCAAATAATCACTGCTTCCCTTCCTAATTTTGAAACATTGTCGCTATTTGCCCATAAACGTAAACCTCATAAATTAAATGTAAAAAGACGTTCATAATCAACAATGAACAGTATGTCTAACATTCAAAACGGTTTCACGGCCACAGAAATAGCCTGCTCACCCCTCTCGGGCCACTCCATAAGCAGTCGCAAGCTTTGATTAAGTAAGCTTAAAGTGAGGCTGGAAGAGTCTACCAATAGAGTTGAAGGGAACATGTGCATAGCAGTCAAAACTGTTTCATTGCCACATATACCCTGTTCACCCCTTTAGGGCCACAGTTATAAGAAATCACAAGCCCTGATTATGTAAGCTAACAAATGTGAGGGGAACTAACTCCAAATAATCTCCTGACTGCAGCAAGTGCTTGTTTTGTTTCCTCGACTTTTTACAGTCCTATAATCAGATCGTGACCTCGATTATGACACCGGCTCCTGGCCGCGAAAGGCTAGACAAAAAACAGCCAAATGTGAAATTGAAAAAAATTATAATTGGCATGTTCTACCAAAGAGTTAGACTCACTGGTAGATCTATAACATATAGATCTAGTACTGACATCTCTGCTTCTTTGCTTTGTGTTTGTGTATTCACATCTAAAGTTAAATTTAATTTTAGTTGGAACTGATATTTAATAAGATACTTTCCCGATTATTTTGGCGGTTGAACATACAATATGAATTCCGGATTTGTTTTCATTCGCAACTCAGAGTCGCCACCTCGAGTAAGATTCTTGTGTCATATCTACAGGCCATATCTGGTCCCGTTTCAATCTGACTGCCCTGTCAAACAAGTCAGCCTTCGCCCCTGCCTTTAATGAACATTTTCCGATAACATTCACGGATAAATGCGTTTTATAAGGACACAAAAGGTGTGGAACAAAAAAAAAAAAAAAGAGAATTTTAAAACAGCTGCCCAAAACCTAGGAAAATGCCGGTCGCGAGCGCCTGCTTTCACCACAATACCCCACATTTAACACTGGCTATTGCGTAAACCATACCAGTTGATTTCACTTCCTTACTAATGTTTCCTAACCCTAACACGATTCTAAATATCTAATAGAATCACCATCATGGTTACTCGTTATGATATTACTATCGCCCTTATGTTACGATCATCACTGTTAACTCCCATTTTCTTTCTATCTTAATCTTAACTGATATTGCACGAAAGTGGGTCAGCTCTCCATCGAGATTGGACATTGGTCATCACTTCATGAGCAGTGGCCACATTACTATTTTATCACTGTGTTCTTGATCACTGTTCATATCTGGGAAAATCATCAAGGCTCTCGTGCAAGTATTTATCAGGCAAAGAAGATTAAATGTGTTTGTTAACCTTCATAATATCTCCCCAAAACGACAAAATAAGTAAGCGTCTCTTGGCGACGATGCAATAACAATGTGGGGGCGAGAGTGAACAAAGCTAAGGGGAACGTTGAAGGACACAAAGTTAAAAGACTACTTTGTCAGTACTAGATGGCAAATTCTTTCTGTGCTATTCAGAGAAATTCTTGAAAAACAACGGGATATATCATATAATTATATACATATTATACGTGTACAAAGATTTCGAACTCTTAGTATTTTAGAGATAAAGATGTTGTGCGTTATAAATACGCCACTGAGGACAATATTTCAGATTTTGGTGGTTGCAGGTATATTTCTCGTCGGTGTGGTGAGAACCTTTGACGAATGTGAGAAACTGACACCATGTTCTTGCAAGTATGCAGGGGGTGAAATCATCGACTTGTCGCCGTTGTCTGGGAATCCCAGGTAAATTAACATAATTTATGATTGTTTCATTTTGTCGACTGGTAATACAATAAATGTCAAGGGAGAAAGAGAAACTCGTGTATTCAACAGAACCTGGGCTACACCATTAACACAGATAGATAGATAGATAGATAGATAGATAGATAGATAGATAGATAGATAGATAGATAGATAGATAGATGGATAGATAGATAGATAGATAGATAGATAAATAGAAAACGTATGTGTGTGCGTGTGTGCTTGTATGTGTGTATGTGTGTGTGCATCTCTCTGTCTGTGTGTGTGTGTGTGTGTGTGTGTGTGTGTGTGTGTGTGTGTGTGTGTGTGTGTTTATGTGTGTTTATGTGCCTTCGTGTGTGTATGTGTGTGAATGGGTGCCTTTATGCGCAAGTATGGATGTGTATGTATGAGCGTGTGTGCCTGTGTGTGTATGTGAGTGCGTATATATATGTTTATGTAGGTGGTGTGTGTGTGTGTGTGTGTGTGTGTGTGTGTGTGTGTGTGTGTGTGTGTGTGTGTGTGTGTGTGTGTGTCTGTCTGTTTGCGAGTGTGTGTGCATACCGGTGTGTGCTCATGTTCACGCAAGTCCTCTTTTTTATGTGTCTGCTAGATGTCCCAAAACCTAAAAAGCTGAGCGTCTTTTTTGTTTGGTTTTAGTTTTGATTGTTTTTTTTTACGTTTTGATAATTATGTAGCAAAGTATTTGAACAAAATATATATTTGAAGGATGCAGTCCTTTACAAATCATGATACGTAGCTTTCATTTTATCCTTAACCTCTGTTTAAAGTGGCGTTAATTTCATTAGGTGGTCAGACCAGTATGATACCCAGAAGGAGAACAAGTACTCCTACAACCCCTGCAAAGGGTTCTCTGAAGGCACTTGCACTGACGTCTCGGTGAGTAGCGAGTTTGAATTAAAAAACCGAATAGCACTGTTGATATGAGGTGTCGGGGTGAAACCAGCGCTCCGTCAAAATAATGAAATCGAAGAAACCGGTATTTTTTCCTGCCAGTTTTGCAATTATAATCGAGTTTTAGTGTCTTTGCCCAAACACCTTTTTATCCATAAAAGTAACACATTATTATCTGAGTTCATTTTACAAAAAGTCGTTGATTTAAGGCACTGAAATGTGAACTCTCACGCTCCAAGGACTCTCAAGCTATGGAAGTCACCAAATTTAGGCGGTTAATTTCTCGCTAAGTTTATCTCTGAAATAAGTCAACTCCCACCTCCTTCAATTGCAAATATCTCGACACCAGTTCAAGATAGATGGGTATTTTTAAAAAAATCGAAAGCAGGACAAAATGAACGAAATTTAAAATGACACCAATAACTCCACATGCCCAAAACTGACGAGCGCCTGATTCCACCGCGTTGTGAAATATGTAAAGACATTTCATTTTTTGTGTGTGTGTCGTTTCTGCCCCAGGAAACAAACTAAAATAATAATTGCCCTGAAGTTGCAATACTTATTAAAAGATCAGTCGAGGAAGGGGTGTTTCAAATTCGGATTGGAGATATCTTTTCAATAATTTAGCTCCGTCTATTTGACATTCTTTCACATCACATTCTAGGGATACAAAGTCGGTGGCAAAGTTCAAGATTCATTTGAACAGCATGTTTCATGAAAGACCATGTTGACTTATATTCCCTCTTATCAAAGTACATAATATGTCCATATGTACATTTGGTCATTAATTGTATTATGATAGCACCCACGTGTAGCCTATGGGTCTCTGTATTTGTTTGTGTTGATCAAAACAGAGCATAGATTTATGTACATGTTTTTATGTTAAGAGGAATTATATATTGTAAAGCGCCTTGAGCTTTATTTTATCATTATTATTATATTTTATTTTATTTTAAAAAATTATTATTATTATTATTATTATTATTATTATTATTATTATTATTATTATTATTATTATTATTATTATTATTATTATTATTATTATTATTATTATTATTATTATTATTATTATTAAACAACGTTCCGAAACAGTCAATTATGTGTTTTGTCTTAAAGTATTATAAAGGTCTAATCGCCCTTTTTAACAGTAAGCATACGTGGCTGTTTTCGAGGTCTTCAATTAAAAGTCAGGCTCTGTTGGAAACCAAACATTACGTGTGAAAATCAAAGACATTACCTGGCGTAGTTTATATATTCAAGAAGGCTTTCTTTGGGATTCACACCAGAGTCCGCTGCACAGCGAGTTTAGCATAATATCAACTGAGATGAAAACCCACTTTCTCTTCTTTCGCTGGGGTTTGGGAGCGAACTGCATTTTGATCAAAAGTCACAAAATGAAAAGGTAGGTAAAATATCATTCACCGTGTGGTTTCTAACATTCTCCTCGACTGAAGTTGCATAACTGTCGAATCATTTGTAATGGCCAAGACCTTTCGTCTCAAACATGTTGTAATGGAGATTGAGATTTGGCGCTCATATGACCTTATGCAGTTGCGAGCGCCGTAAAACCTCTACTAAAACAAGGAGATCGAGATGAAAGACTGAGATAGGACCAGTGTCACTCCAGGACAGGAGATGTTTTCATTCAACTGATGTGACCCAGGGGCTCTCGTGGCCTAGAGGTTAAGGTGTTCGCCTCTCATTCAAAGGTCCCGGGTTCGAATCCGGATAGCGACGGAAACATTTTCTTCTCTAAAATTGTCTCATTTCACTTCCTTTCCTGCTCTCTAGCAATATTCTGCCGTCTGCTTTCGTCTTCACTTTCTGCCCCCATCCCATCACCTCCTTTGCCCCCTCCTCTGGGCTCCTGACCCTTTCTGCAGCCTTTCTACTGCTATTCCTTGGCTCCTTACTGCTGTCTTCCAGCCATACCCCTGATCCTCTGGAAGGAAAGATCTACACCTAGCCTTCTCGGATAAGGCCAGAAATTTCGGAGGTCCCGTGTGCAAGTTCCGCACGTTAAAGATCCCTTGGTGGTATAAAATCGATAAGGATAGGCTTCGGCCGCCAACTGAAAATGTTTAATTTGTACCTCGAGCTCATACGAGTATGATCATATGACCTTAAATATGACCCTTCATAAAGTAATTTTGATCTGAAGGCTGTCTGCTGTTTCCTTCTCAATTTACCTTACGCTGTTGGAGAGAAGTGCGAGGAGTAATTATTCAATGTATAGTATGTATGACTCGTTTATTCTCACGGTCGCCAGATTTGCCAGAACACAGGCGACAGTTATTATGAATGTGGGACACAGGAAAGCGCAGTTTTCCTCACCAACCCACAGACAGGGGAACTCTCGGTTATCTACGAGAGCACTGACACTTTCAACACCACCAGGTAAGGACGGTTCGACCCAATGTGTAACATTATGTGATTTTTGTTAGCATACATCCATTTTTTCTCCAACTATCTGTACCACGTTCAACATCTTATCACTCCTTCTCTAAGCAAAATCTGTCTTTGTCTCGCTCTTTTTTCCGCTCTCTCTCTATTTCTCTCTCTTTCTCTCTGCCTCTCTCTCCCCCGTCTCTCTCTCTGTCACTCTCTCTCTGTCACTCTCTCTCTACCCCCTCCCTCTCTCTCTGAGTCTCCCTTTGCCTGTCTGTCTGACTGTCTGTCTGCCTATCCCTCCATCTCCCTGCCCCTCTCTCTCTTTTTCTCCCCTTGTATATCTCTCTCTCTTTGCTCTCTCTCTCTCTTTCTCTTTCTCTCTCTCTCTCTCTCTCTCTCTCTCTCTCTCTCTCTCTCACACTCTCTCCCACTCACGCAGTACAAGCGTGTTTTTATTAGTGTGTATGCTCGAGCATTTTCAGTGTGTGTAAATGTGTGAAGAGGGTATGGCCACCTGTGTTTTCATTATCTGCTTCACTCAATATATAGCCTCATCAACTAACAATAACCTCACCTTTTCTCTTCTGTAAATAAAAATGAATATTTCCGGCGGCCATGGGTTTGCTACTGTTCCAAGAACTGGCATGCCATTCATAGACTAAACCGTTTCTTCAAGAATCGCTTTGACTCTTTTTGAGTTTGATTTTTAAAAATGTAAAGGTTTTGTAGGCTTTTTAGCTTCCTCAGCCTCTCCTACAACTATTTCATCGCATAAAACCCCCCCAAAACCGTATTTTTTCCCATACCAGGCAAGTTTGTAACCGCCATTTCCTCATAACGTCAGTATTTTATTTTTCTTTATCGGCCGTTTTCTCAAAACGCGACTTTTCTCTATACTTTTTAAAATAACTCCACCATTTTTCATCCAATCTTCATGAAATTTTCACAGAATGAAGAGAAGAGGTAATACTAAAATTTTTTGTTGAATTTTTGATATATGGAATAGATTTTTGTTGGTGGTGTCTGGAGTGTGGATTTTCACGGATTTTTCGTAAACTTGAATGCTACCTCAGGAAAATATTCATTAAAAATTTTCTAATTCGTTTAGGAAAAAAACAACAGACTAATTTTTAGATCTAATGTTTGTGAACACGCTTGCAGAAAAAAAAAAAACCCAATCAATTTCCATGAGCGATAAGTGCGGTATTCATTACGTAAGACATGTCAATAAAATCCAATATGGCGGCGTATCCATGGAAACGAAACTTTTTTCTCAAATTTGACTGCGGATTTTAAGACTCCTTACTATGCTTGTTATATGTGTAAAATTTGGTAAAATTCGGTCCAGTAATAAGCGAGATAGCCTCCAGGTGTAGCCCCCCCCCCATAAGTACGTCACGTTCACCTCCCTCAGGTTCACGGTCACAGAGTTACTTAAAATAGCGACAAGACAATGAACCAATCACCATTCACTTGAGCACTCCTCTGGATTGCTCCGGGGCCCACATAATTTTGGCATGGAATAGTGCATAGTCTATGGCGTTTATTTTTAGATTGCCTACTGTGGGCTATGTTTCGGCGCTATTCGGCAGGAGCACATTTGAGATGTGCCGTCTTATTAATATTAATGTACCGTCAAACTCTCTACAAGTGTCGTCATCGCTTGGGTTATCCCAAAGAGCGATTTATAGGTCAGGTTTCCACTGTTGGCTATCCTGTTATGTTTAGATACAGCGCATGAACTTAGGCATGGCATAGTAGATGTTTTACGGCGCTATAGAATAGAAATGACAGTTACGGCGCCAGCGAGGGCCTTGTTTTGATATAATATTTGGCTAATGTTTGTTTCTGGCGTTTTTTATTTTATTATTGAGGGTGCTTTACGTCATAGAACATTAAAAAATTTTGGGCGGCACTGCACGATCGTGCTCTATGGAGGAACCGCATCTGAAGTAGATGCATCTAAAAACAACTTTTTTATGTCGACGGAGGTGATGAAACTTAAAACTCCAACCTTTCAGAACGAGCCAAGTGTACCTACAATGTGCCGAGGAGGACGCCCCGGACAGTTTTGTGGCTGCTGGAGAAACAGCTCCAGGGTCTGGCCTTTACGTAAGTGACTGAAATATTTCTGTTAAGCCAGAAGAACAGTTATGCCTGGTTTTACCTATGCAGTACTACTAAGGGTGTCTACGATATAAGGTAGAATTGTCCTTTTACATTGGGGTTACATTGTAAGAGTCTGAATCGAAGAGAGGTGGGTAATTACGTCTAATCTATCTTCAGGCACGTACACGATATAGCATGGATTCAATAAAAATAAGTTTCTAGGGAGTGAAAAAAATGCTAAGAAAAGTTTAACTTTAAAATTATAAAAGGCAGTGCTAAATATTATCGAGGAAGACGCTTCAATGTGTCGTCACTTAGGTACATCCGCGAGCTAGAAATTATTATCTGTGTATGAACTATTTTTGAAGGCAACTGTAACTGTACATCGGCGATTGACAAATTTAGATATGCGATTCTGGAATTGTTTGCAACATACCACTGTTGGAGCATCACAAGCATATTATGTCTGCCCCTCAAATTATCAAGTAGGTGGTCAAAGTACCAGGATTATGAATGATTGTGTACAGCTGGTATTGTTGTAATAAGCGTTTCCACCGCGGGGAATAATTGCAGCCTCCTTATCAGTCATCTGTTTTCTTTCTTTCTTTATTAATTATACTGTGCTCCCTTACATTGATGCTGTCTTGAATTTATTGTCTCTTTAATTCGTTACCAGCTATTTACCCTGAGTAGCCCTCACTGCTGTGCAAAAAAGGATTCTGATGACTCCAGCGACCTTTCTATAGGTACACTCATCACCATTGGGTAAGTATCTATCATCTCATCACCGTAGAGTAAGTAACTAAGATCTCATCATCATAGGATAACTATTTCCTCATTACCATAGGGTAGGTAACTGTCATCTCATCACCAGAGGGTAACTATCATCACATTATAATTTGGGTAAGTAACTATCATCTCTTTACAAAAGGCTAAGTAACTACCATTGCATCACCATAGGGTAACTATAATTTTCTCATTACCATAGGGTACGTAACTTACTATTATCTCATCGCCATAGTGAACGTAACTACCATCCCATCACCAGAGGGTAACTGTCATCATAGACAGCTTTTTTTCAGAGACAAATAGGCACGTCTGAAATCTGAAGAGTACCTTTCCAATCAAAAAGAAAATAGAAACCTCTTTTTCTAGTGTGGGGCAGATTTCGATTGTCAGGCTCTACTGAGAATGCCTTCAATATGTAAACCTGAGGCGACACTTACGGTAGAAAACTATGCATCGCTATGCCAAAACGGATGCGTGTATTACTGCAAAAGATGTAAAAAAGACGAATGACATAAATTATTAGAGTCTGCAAGAAAACTATACCGCATCCATCCATCCGTCCACTCACCTACCAACCCAACCATCCATTCATCTATCTATCTATCTATCTATCTATCTATCTATCTATCTATCTATCTATCTATCTCTATGATTACAATGCTCATTGCCTTTTTGCAAAGAGAACCTTCATAACAAGCTGGTCATATTTTGTTTCAGGGTTGGTATTTTAGTCATAGTATACGTTGTGGTGGGCATTATCATACAAAAGTTTATGTTGCACAAATCTGGGAAAGAAGTCTTGCCAAACTACGATACCTGGTCAAGATTACCCAGATTAATCAAGGTAAGTGTCTGTTGGAGTGGGGGGGGGGGGGGAGAGACCAAAACAAAGATCCAAAAGAAAAGCAAACTAAATAGTGTTTTACATTATTCAGTCATAAACATTCAGCTCGAAGAATGGTTAATGTGAGAGAACGTGTAGGAAGAATCACTTTTCTTGTTTGTCTCAAGTCATTGTTAGAAATGAAAGTGGGGGAAGGGAAAGGAGGGGGGGGGGTACTTTTCATCAAAGTCCCATGTTGATTGTTCTGCACTGTACAATTTGACATGGTGTTAATGGTAGAGGCAACCCTTATAATGGCTGATTTTGGGTTAAATCATGAAATTCGTATTGTTTACAAATAAGCCAAGTTCAGTCACGTCTGCATCTAAAAAGTAAGGACAAAATTGAATAACATTTCATTGTTGTCATAATTTGCCTTTGAATAGATGAAAACAATTAAGATTTGGCAAATTTCTACCAGAAACATGATTTTTTCACAAAACAATGATTTGGTGCAGGTTTTTTTCCCAACTACTTATACATTCCTCCTCTTATCTGCATGAAAGTTTAAGGATACGTTCAGTGTGTAAAAAACACACTTGCAGAGAGAAGTAAATTCGAAAATTCTATACGTTATATGACCTAAAACAACTCATATGACTAAAGAAGAAAGGTTACATGCTACATATGTCAGTAAAATTCCCCCAAAAGCATTTTTAGGAACACATTTTGTAATAAGCAGAGGTACACTCTTTACAGGTTTGGGAAAATTAGGTCGAGAAATATAAAATCCTAAGGGATTTATTTCACGATGTTTATTTTCAAGATGGCCGCCATTTCCATAGTAACCGTTGCAAGCAGGCAAGATTTATACTAGAGGACTTTTGTAAAATCTCAATATATCTATATCATACATGTAAAAAGGTTTCATCTCAGATTCCTACTTTAGAAAATGGGTACCAATGTTCGCCCCTATCCATAGTGGGATTCTATTAGTTGAATTGTTAAGTGGATAATAATATAACTGTAATTTCGCTTTCTGTGATCCCTGGGGAAATTATGGGTTACATTGCCAAGTGCAAGCAATAAATAAAACCACGCAGAAGTTACTTCAACATCACATCATATGATTCAAACATCACACAGACAGTTTTATCGGCATGCCACTGCAGGTAGCCACTATGCAGCGCCTTATATCGATCGAGAGTCATTACTCAAAGGCTCACCCTTGTGCCCACTCACCAGAACGACTTGTCACCGACACATCTTGACTTAATATGTGAGTCTGAACTCACTAACCACTTGTTCAGTAGAACTCGAAGAAGATTGAAAGTCAAACCAAATTCTAATATTGTTTTAACCCACACGTTAAGACAGACAGCTTGTCCTTATGAATCATCATTGATGTACCCCAAATAAACTGTAAAACGGTATATCCGCAGGATGGCATCATGTATACCGTGAGATGCGGGAAGACAGGATCAGACTACGAGAACCTTGACGGCTGAATGCTGCTGAGCATTATTACAAGGAAAATCTGTAGGGAAAATGTCCCCTATCATACCATTGTTTGGTGATCAAGAGACCTACCTCGAAAATGTAGTCCTATTCTATTGTTTTTCTTTTGATCTACTGTTGTAAGGAACATAGTTAGGTCAGAAAAAAGAGGCTATAAATTGTACTAGAGCTCGCGGCCTTGACGTCACTCATGTAAACCAACGGGGGCTGCGTCCATGACTGTGACTTACTGTGAGAGAAAGAACCATACAGCGCCGTCCCTTGCGCGTCCCTTGCACACCTACTATAATAAGTCTTCATAGAATGTGGAGCGTTGAGCTCAAAATGAGCACTTTGGGTTTTTAAAAATATTTTTTGTTGCTGTTCTTGTTTGATTATGCAACAATGTACGTGTATACAGAATACTGCATCTACTGACCAATTGTGGGAAACATTAATGCCCTTAAATGTGTACTACAAATGAACGATAGGCGATTTTATATAATTTTGAGGTAATATTTGCTGGTTCTTCCGGGGTGGGGAAACAAAGTGAGTGACTGAAATTGTTAATAAAACTAACACTCTAATACTTGCAAACTGGATTGCTTTTCCTTCGTCATGTTGTCTTAACTCCTTCTACTGGTACAGTGTGATGCTTGTCTTTGTCATTTTAGACGTCGTGTTCCCATATCTTTGTGGATGTATCTGTCCCTGAACAGTTTTTTTTTCAAGATGGTGTAACATCATCTGGCAGATGACCTTGCACAATTCCTTCATTATGTGATGGACGTGGCTGCCTTCGGTGGCGATATGCTTTGTGTTCATATTATGATCCCATATCTCGGCGAACACAAGGCTGCTGACTAACACATGATCTCAGGAACATGCCTGCCTTGTGGTCTGGGATGAGGAGTCTGGCTTCATGGATCGAACCAGCCCCTCTGTTCCTGTGGGGGCATTGTCGGGAAAGCTCACTATCATATTATTATATACAATGTGTTAGAAAAGATACGTCTTCCACAACTTTGGTTAATGTGTAAACACAGCATGATTGTGGTGTTTGTCAGATTGACAACTTGGTGTCAAGAAAACTTACACTTTACGCAACGGATCCACTTGGTGACACTGCGAGCAATAAAAACCACATAATATGTATTGCATTGCGTGTTGATGGTACTCTGTGAGTGATGTCAGAACTCTTATTAAGAGTTTTAAAACAAGGTTCAATACATAATTCGCTTTGCTCATGTCCCATTTGTGAGAGGACAAAGGCTTAGAACATTAGCAGGCGTTTTAATTTCTTTAAACATAGTTCCAAAATGTGGACTATTTCGCTTTTTGAAATACCAACAAAGCAATCGCAACACAACTTGTGGATACATCTATAGACAAGAATGTTGAATGAAAATCTAAGAAAGTGGCGAGCTTTACATACAACGCATAGGAGCAAAAAAAAGTTATTCTAAATTATAGGTTCTCATTTTTCTTTCTCCGTAGAGTAGAGATATGTGTTAGTTCCAATGTTTTCCAGTCAGCATCCAGAGAGAGAGACAGAGAGAGAGAGAGAGAGAGAGAGAGAGAGAGAGAGAGAGAGAGAGAGAGAGAGAGAGAAAGAGAGAAAGAGGGAGAGGGGGGGGGGAGAATACACACTTACACACACACACACACACACACACACACACACACACACACACACACACACACACACACACTCTCTCTCTCTCTCTCTCTCTCTCTCTCTCTCTCTCTCTCTCTATATATATATATATATATATATATATATATATATCTTCTTCTCGCCCCCCTCTATCTATCTATCTATCTATCTATCTATCTATCTATCTTCTATCTATCTATCTATCTATCTATCTATCTTCTATCTATCTATCTATCTATCTATCTATCTATCTATCTATCTATCTATCTATCTATCTATCTATCTATCTATCTATCTATCTATCTATCTTAGCGATAATGAATGTTGCTGTTAACAAAAGGCCATGAAAAAGAAGATGGATTGATTCTGATCTCTGTTTGCTGTCAACTATTATAGCCCAATCACATCAGGGTTTATTAGTCTATTATCCCCCAACGCGATTGTTGCTCAGAATCCAAAGTCTACGGACAAATGGTAGAGAGCGTAAAGTTGAACATCTCGTAGCAGGCACAGGTTGATCTGTATCATCGCACACAAACAGCGTAACCAATCTTATACTCTGTTTAGCATTAAATGACTTTCTGTTTCAATTGCTATTAGGTCCTTGTAATTAACTCTTACTAAGGAGAAATTAGCTTTGCCAAAGAAACCTAGTGCAAATGAATGTGACACTCATCGTACCATCAGCCTCATAAGCCACGTAAAAAAAAATACTACTTAAAATAATTTTGATGAAAATACGAAATAAAATTCTCCCAGAAATAGCCCAAGAACAGTGAAGATCTATTGAAGGCAAAGGCACTGTAAATGCTGTAAAATATGTCAGCGGAACAACAATAGAACGTGTCATGGAAGTGCAGACAGATCTTCATTTACGCTTTATAGACTACACCAAGGCATTCGACAAACGGAGACACGACACGATCATCGACATGCTAAAAGTCCTCAATATTGACGGGAAGTACGTAAGGATTATCAAGAACATGTACTGGTATCAAACCGCTGCAATAAGAATAGAAAGCGACATCAGCAAATACATACAGATTAAAAGAGAAGTCAGACAGGGATGTGTACTTTCACCAGACTTTTTCTCCCTGAATAGTGAAACAATATCATGACACACATAGAATAAATGCCAGGTATCTCGATAGGGGGACGTAATGTAAACAATTTAAGATATGCAGACGACACAGTCCTAATAACAAAAGATGAAGAACACCTACAAAATTTATTAAATGTCATCGTACAAGAGAGTGACAACATGGGCCTAGGCCTAAATATCAAGAAAACCGAAACAATGGTGATAAGCAGAAAAACTCCAACCCCAACCTACAATATAAAACCAATGATACAACCCTCAAGCAAGTACAACATTTTAAATATTTTGGGAGATGTAACACCAAAATTAAAAGCCGCATTTGCTAAGCAAAAGCAATCTTCCACAAAATGAAACAGATACTCACAGACATCAATCTGTCACTGGAAATCAGAAAAAGAGTAACTGAAATGTTACTCCGAACCAAGCTTAGACAAACAATAAACAGCTGGAAAGAACAATTGAGGCGACAAAGCTATGGTTAATAAGACGCATTCTGTGTAACCCATGGACAGCTAGAAAAACAAATGAAGAAGTCTTGGTTAAAGCAAATTGCAGTCGACAGCTTAAAATGAGGAATATACGAAAGCGACAGGCAAATTTCATTGAACATACAATATGCGGAAAGAAGCATTGGAGAATATTGTAACAACTGGCAAGTTGATGGAAAGAGAGGCAGAGGCAGACAAAGGGAAAGATTACTGGACAAGTTGACAACATGGCTGGGAGCAGCAAGAACAACAGACACCATCGCTGCAACGCAAGACAGATGGAAGTGGAGGACCGTGATCATCCACGCCAGTCCGCAAGGCACCGGATGATGATGATAGAAAAATTGTCAGTTTCATCTTCTTACGGATACATCGTAAGCTCAGTTGGTAGTATGATGAGTTTCCATGTGAGTGACACTGGTTCGAATCCCTAGGGGTAATTTTGAACCTGTTTCCTTTGAGGATTCAGTTTGGCTCTCCAACAAGGTGATTCAGTTTTCTGGGAGATGGATCTTAACTTGGAGATATAACACAATATATCGCTTAATATACACAGTATGTGAAAGAGACTTTAACCCCAAACAAAACAAATAAAAACCGTATCAGTATCAGTGTTCTTGGTATTTCCTCATGACTGAATGAATCAAAACATCTTATTCATACTCGCATGTGTAGTGTCTGACAAAACTGATAATAATTTAACCAATGAAAGACTTAAGGTGTGTACACTTGTCCTACGCCTTTCGATTCCAGCAGCTTCTGAAAAATGGGGGCAACAAATCTGACCAGATTTCAATGGGTTGACACCAGTTTGACACAATACTATTTCATCGCCCACGAGCTGCCAGAAGAAAGACTTTGTGCTTGTGGAAGTCCATTTAAGAAGATCGTCCATTCAGTTTCAACCCTCATTACCAGCCCCCATTATCTAACCACATAATAAACGCCCATTATCAACCCCCATTAACAGGCGTCTGTGGTATAGTAGCTAGTCGTATCGCCGTCGTACACAGAAGACCTGAATTCTATTCCATAGTAATGAGAATTTTTTTTCAGTATCTCTTTTTTCTGCTGGAACTTTGCATTCCTCTCCGCCTGTGTCGGCCCCAAAAGGCAGGGTCGAAGCCCGCCTTCTAAATGATCAAGATTGTGTCGATGAAGGCGTAAAACAGCTACGTCAAAACACAATTATCGGCGCACATTAAAAACTCTCGCTACCAATCTTCAATCTTCTTAGCCTACATTATAATCAGTCCCCATCCCTCCGTTGGACAACCCTTTTAATTGAGGAAGTTATGTTGTGAGTCGATAAACACTTCAGTAACAGAGACGTGGTTTAATGATAATGAGGAATGTGATGTTGCACTATATACTGAGTTCTTCCCTTCTAGATTCACGTGGGACACAAGTCACATTAGTCACTATTGAAACAGTCTCAGGTCATGATACCTATTCTGGGCGTCTTACTATCGTGAAAAAGAACTGATATCTCTGATGAGAGATAAAGAAAGCACACACGGACACAGAGGTAAATGTCTTATTTGTAAATTCACCTTCTACATAGATAAGTTAGGTACTAATAGATAACTGAATGTTAGACAAATACCAAAAACAGAGCTTACTTCTGTGTCAGTTGGATGTTGTGTGAACAAAGCGCGTTATCCTTTGAGGTTTGTAGCTTTCTTGTTCTTGAGATGAGGAAAGTGCTTACACTTGGTGGACTAGACTCTTTTATTGCAGAGATTTAGCATGTTAAGCATTGTAACTTTCAATACTTTAAAATCAGACATTGTGTATATGTGATTGCGGGGGAGTGGGGGGGGGGGGGGGGGGGTATTTATAAAAAATGTTACTTTTATATTACAGCGTTTGCCCTAAAAGTATATTCCACTCTTAAGTTCATTTTTAGTGTGCTCCCGATCATGGCATTGGGTATAATTCTTTATTTATGGAATTTCGACTTTTGAAGGATTTATATTGGCAAAGCTGTTCTTGATTTTAGTTGATCTTTGCTACCGACCAATATTGATGCCATACATTTACAATACTTCTTTTAGTAACGAAAGTAGGTTTAATATGGCTTGGCGTTCTCAATGACGATAAAATGTATTTATAGCACGTCGTTAAAGAACACGTTGCGCTACTAATTACTTTTGTCGGTTTGTGCGTAGTCAGTGACCCTGTTTTGATCTCGTTTTTAATGTCATTTACCACACGCGGAATCTTCTCCTAATTTCATGTATCGGTACTTATTCTGGTAAAATGTTTTCCATCCTTCACTTCGCTTTCTTCCTTCACATAGAACAAAAGTGGGCAAAGTAAGGCCCGCGGGCTGAATGTGGCCTTAACAGGGTTTTGTGTAGCCCGCGGAGAAGTTCGCGAATTAAATTAAATAACTATATCAGAAATAAATACATTTTCGTAGAAGTGATTACATTACAATTTGTCTGAACACCTATGCAAAGAAAAAACCCCCAAACAAACAAAACAAGCAAACAGGCCATCATTTTCTTCATAGAAAATACAGTGTCCAGTTATTTGTGGTGTTTTTTTTTCTTTAAATAAAATAATTCTATCATAATGATACAGTTTACACTTTTCTAGATAATGTATGGAAGAGATATAATTTTACCAAGCGCACTATGTTTGGTTTACAAAGTGCAGCCCTTTGTTTTTTGTTGTCCAGTTGAAGTGGCTATTGTTTCGAAATGATTGCCCATCCCAGACATAGATAGTTATTTCCCCTTTGCATTGACCAACTATTCATCCTGTTTAAAAGTATTCAAATATATAATTATATTGCGATATGAACACCTTACCTTAAGGTGAAATTGTAACTCTAAGTTGGTTAGGAGGAAAACACAATATAATGCTTTCTCTCTTAAATCTGACATTTGAACAAATAATTGTGTTTCCCTCTACTGGCTGGATCAACGTTCGACTTTTACAGACTTATCAACTCTGTCTGTCTGTCTGTCTGTCTGTCTGTCTGTCTGTCTGTCTGTCTGTCTGTCTGTCTGTCTGTCTGTCTGTCTCTCTCTCTCTCTCTCTTTTTTTCATAACATCTCTTAACTAGATATGA
>NW_004798289.1:95721-98995 GCF_000002075.1 Aplysia californica | reverse complement strand
CGCCAAGAACGTTTGTCTCCCTTGATTAATTTCCGCAGTTGCGGTCCCCTCCCTACAGAGATGTCCTTCCAGAAAATTGCGCGTTATAGTTACGGCCCATACATGCATGTGAGTGGATTGTTGTAGAACGGGGACACCGTTGGTTTTAATTGACAGAATGAGGAATAATTACTGAGCCCTTAACGCTGGCATACTGACTTCTCTCAGACTACTAGGAGGAATTCAAAGAAACTGGAAGCTAGAACAGGATCAAATGAGCAATATCAGTGCCTCAACTGGATAAAGTCATATGACCGGGCGGGGCACTTCAAGCATTTTTAGTTTGGTAGGAAATAATTTAGAATTTTCCCCGGAGTGGCCTACTCTCAACGATTTTGGACCACCAAGAGACCTTTGACGGGCGCAACGCACGGAATCTCCTATATTTTTTGAGTCTGCATCCGAGAAGGCTAGGTGTTAGTTCTTACCTACCCTGAGATCAGGGGTGTGGATGAAAGACTGCAGTAAGAAGGAGCCAAGGAGTAGCAGTAGAAATGCAGCAGAAAGAGTCACGAGCCCAGAGGAGGAGGCATGGAGAGGGGGTTAGTGGAGGCGAAAGCAGATGACAGAACATCGTTCTAGACAAATCGTTTTGAACACAAAATGCCTAGCAAAAGTACTATCGTCGTAGGAGATATTTCCTTGTGGTTCGTCTGTTCCACTGTGGGTGGAGTTCCGTGTAATCTCCCTTAGAATAAAGCTCAAAGTAACCCGTCTCTTAGATATTTAATCAGCTTTGTTTGGTTTGATTGATATTTAAAGAAATTTAAATGTTGGTGTATTTACGCTCCCATTAAACACAATTTAGATTATTTAGAAGGCAGGTTTCGGACCCAGCTTGTCGAGAGGAACCTGGGTGGAAAGGGGTGGTGCAATATCCCAGCAGAAAGACTGTAATACTCGATAAAAAAAAGTCCCCACTTTGGATACAAACTCCGGTCTCCTGTGAAATGGTATACGTTTAACGCCTCTATCAACACTTCGATTATTTAATCGGCGTGTTGCTCTCCTGTCTGCGACAGCGAAGTGCCCAGAACTCCGTCACAAACGTTGAAGCCTTGGTTTGAAGATACAGCCCAAACGTTGTTTTTTGTTTTGTTTTTTAAAATGATTTTTTTTGGGCTGGTTTTCTTTTGTTTGCCCGAAGACAACATACCTGTGGTGAAAGAATGTTGTATGATGATTTAAGACTTTCCCTGGTATTCCCCTCTCAAATTAGACAAACATGTAATTTGTTTTACTTTTCTCTTTCACAGATTGAACATATTTCAAGGGACTTGGTTTCGGTGAAGTCGTCAATCTCCTTTTATCCTCAACGTTTCCACAGCCCTCAGAATAGAAATTTCCAACAAGCCAAAGCCTACATAATGAAGGCAAACACGATGTTTATCATTCTGTGCCTCACCCTCTCCACTCTGTGCGTAAGTTCACAATTTACCTCTGTACTTGGGAAAATCTTCGTCACCAACAGAGCAGTAAAATCGTCATCATATGAAAAATATCCTTTCGATCTTTCTAAAGAAGACGGCGCTCAACCCTATTTCATGACTCCGAGACTACGCTTCTACCCCATAGGCAAAAGAGCTGCAGGGGGAATGGAGCAGTCGGAAGGACAAAATCCTGAAACTAAAAGCCACTCATGGAGAGAACGGTTTGTCCTAACGCCTTCGCTTTTGAGTCTTGGTGAGTCACTCGAGTCCGGAATCTCGAAACGAATCTCCATCAACCAGGATTGAAGGCTATCACAGACATGCTGCTTACAGAGCAAATCCAAGCAAGGCGAAGGTGTCTCGCTGCCTTACGCCAACGTCTCTTGGATTTGGGTAAGCGGGATTCTGACGTCAGTCTGTTCAACGGCGACCTCCTCCCCAATGGGAGGTGCAGCTGAAAACGATAAGCAACCTCTTGGACTAATGGAACAGTCTGTAAAGCGAACGACACAAACCCAAACGGTGTCGGTAGGGTCGTAAAACATTAAACATTTTACAACCAAAACTTTGTCTAGTGGTTGGTTGTTGGTTTTTTTGTCCTCCCTGGTCTTCCAAACAATTCTAGTCTCACTTATTCTACTTGTCTTTACTTTCGCCCTAATTTCTTTTTTTAAAGTCACGTGTTCCTTCCCTTGAAACTTGGATGTGAGTAATATATTAAAATAGCTGGGCCCCCTTTCAATGAAAGGAATGATCAGTGCATTATCATCAACTGAAAGTCATTTGCCTACTATATTTACAGTGTACTGGAATGGAGCAATAAATCTTGAGAGATGCAGAAATTAGAAGGTCTAGATATAATATACTCTCAAAACAAATTGCGCCTCGCAAAATATCACTTCAGGCACCTCCATAGTGAAGGACAGCTACGCAGATTTGTTTCGTTTCTCAGTGGAAAAATCACAAAGGCCAAAGAAGGACGGGAACTTTTTGTGAAATATATTTGTCTAATTTAGGAAATGAATAAATAAAAATGCAGGCTCCGTCTTGGGGACCTATTTATCTTTTTGCAGGTAATTGCCAACTTTCAACTTTGTAGCTCTCGCAGTTATAAGGGGAAAGGGACACATTATGTGTTTCCAAGTCGTCAACTATATACTAGATGTGTAGATTGATCCTCTATTCCGCTTCGCTTTCGTGGTTGTGCATTACAGAATTTCAAAGGTGTGGAAGCAGTTCGCACGGCTACTGAACAGAAACTACTTGTTTACTATGGCGTCTTAGAAGGCGAACTTTCCCAAGACTAGATCTAAACGAAACTAAAGAAAACTGAAAATTAAACTACAGTGACTTCAGGCTCATTAATAAAACTGTGCACCCTTTAAATGATTCTGATTTTTTTTTATAGTAGAGGATTTTGCGGCGCTGGCAACTGCATACGGTCATATGAGCACCAAAGGGTGGGTGTCAACAGAGAAGTCTTTACAGGGAATCAGACTTATTCTGCTCACCTCTCTAGCTTCAACAGCACAAGGTCTGCTTCGACTATCAAGGCACCCAAGAATAGTAGGTCACAAGAGAGTGACAAACATACTAAAGAAGTAGAGGAAAATGACAATAGTAAGGATTAGGAAAGAAAAAGCAGCACTTCCCTGTTGTAGGTCAGGAACAGTTATGAGTGCATGAGAGAGCGAGACAGCGAGACAGCGAGAGAGAGAGAGAGAGAGAGAGATAGATAGATAGATAGATAGATAGATAGATAGATAGAGAGAGAGACTGAAAGAGTAAGAAAGGAGAGTGAAGGA
>NW_004798289.1:88852-92660 GCF_000002075.1 Aplysia californica | reverse complement strand
TCTTAATGTGGATGTGGTAGTGGTGTTGGTGTGGGGAGGGCGTATGTATGTACAGAAAGTTGGCTGAAGACTTTTATCGTTGAGTAAGGATGTATAATATGTTTGGGAAAAGCCTGCAAAGACGATACCAAAATTATTTTTTCTGCTTCTTTATTTCTCTGTCTGTCTGGAATAATCGTTGTAACCATTATAAATGGACACCCCCACCCTACTCTTTTTTCCCTCCCCAATTATGTATTAAAAAACCAAACCAACCAAACCAAACCAAACCAAACCATAACCAAACCAAAAGGCTCGAAAGATTGAGGAATATCAATATGTATCAATACCAAAGCGTGACTAGTTGTTCGAACTGAAAATGACAATGTTTTATTTTTTTTGTTCTATCAAGACTTAAATTATGTCATTATTTTCCACTAAGTTAAGGTATCCTTAACACACTTAAAGATCATGCATCGTGCGACCTTCTCCACAGTTCATGAAAGTCATAAACGTGATTCAGTCGCACGAGGAACAAACTACGACACTGCACCTAAAAAAGAAGAATAATCTGTTACTATCAGAAAACACACTTGCTCGACGAGATAGGCAAAGAGAACTGTATCACAATGCAGATATAGTATCGTGTGTCTAAAAAAAAGTACCCTTTTAAATGGCAATACGTCGTCTTTTGACTAATTTCAATAAAACTTTGAATAAACAAAATTCAACAATGAGGACATCAAGTCTGTAAATCTTAAAAATCGACCATGTTGTTCCATTTTAAATAGATCTAGTCACTATTTGTGCAGTGAAGAGAAAGTTTAAACAAAAGTAATATTGCCAAATAAACCCATGGAGTTGATGACTTTTTGAATCACAGGGTGTTGACCATTACTCTCGCTCCAAGCTTCAGTGTTCCACTGGGAATTTTGAATGATCCCGTGGCGTGTTTCTGGGTTGATTCTTCCCAGCCTGCACAAAGATATGGGCCCCGCATGGGCGCAAGCTGGGCTTGTATGTGGGTACCGTCTGGTAATCCCATTCGGGGCCACGTGGTTTTTGATCATGGGCGATTGAAAGGGCCCATATGTGTCCACCCATGTCCAGCCCATATTCAGCCAATGCGTAGCCCAGATGTAGACTATATGTTTTTGACGAACCCACATGGGCCCCATGTCAGCCCCACTCGTTTTTACACACAAGACACGGGCATTGTGTGGTATATAGCCGTGCCAAATAGAAACATGTGGTATGTTCGAATTTGCCTCACGCCTGGCCCGGGTGAAGCCTGCATTTTCCTGGCTATCCCACATGGTTCTCATATCCAGCCCACATGTTCCCCGTGTCCAGCCCACATGTTCCCCGTGTCCAGCCCACATGTCCCCCATGTCCAGCCCATATGTTCCCCATGTCCAGCCTATACGTTCCCCATGTCCAGCCCATATGTTCCCCATGTCCAGCCCACATGTTCCCCATGTCCAGCCCATATGTTCCCCATGTCCAGCCCATATGTTCCCCATGTCCAGCCCGTATGCCCCCAATGTCCATCCCACATGTTCCCCATGTCCAGCCTGCATGTTCCCCATGTCCAGTCCACATGTTCCCAATGTCCAGCCTGCATGTTCCTGACCAGACCAATATGGTCCAGCCCAAAATGTATGGGCCTTGAACCGTCTAGCCCATGCCCAGCCAATAAGTTTCTGACAAGCCCATGTCTTCCTCACTCACTTGAATTACACCACGTAGTACCATACCATTAAAAACAAGATGCATTGTAATAATTTTTGCCAACATTGATTCAAATAATTTAGAGGGCCAGTCGGACGTAATGTTCAGCATTGAGTTTTAACTGTTTGATTGTTTGTGGGTTGTTTCCTAAGCTGTCCATAAGAAAACCCACAGGTAATAATTGAAAGGGTTCAAGTTAGGGCGAATGTGGAGACCATTGATTTGTAAACTTCCGGCTTATAAGGTGTTTCCTAAACCTTTCCTACAACAATACAATGGCCACTCTTGGCGTGTAGGATGCGCACCCATCTTATTGGAACCAGGCTTCTATAGCATAACACCCCCTCCCCAAATTTATACAAAACTTTCTCAGCACAGTGAGGTATCCATTTGATATGACTGTTGTGGTTTTACCGTCCTTTTCCTTGAACCAGAACGTGCCGATCACACCCCTGCAGCTGAACGTTTTAAAGAAGAAAGATTTTGAGTTTTACCCAGTTTTGGTTGAGATTTTCAAAACTCGATATTTTTCCAACACTTTGATTGATTTTCTTCATATTTCTAGACTAGATATCCTTATGTTCAAATGTGAAAATTGCCAATTCAAATGTGAATTAGTACAGAAGCAAATGTGACATTGTAAATTCAAATGTAGCAAGGATGTAAAAGGTTTCAGAACAATGTGTCCGTTCCTCCTCCTCCTCCACTGATATGAGATGATTTGAAGCGAAAATATTTGTGGAAAATATATTTATTATCAGAGGCCCACATATTGCTTTTTTTTAGCAAATACCAATAACAAATAACCCACCTCACCCACACGCCCTAAATGACTAAAGGAAAACAAGAAATTACATGAAAACGTTTCGTTTGCCAAAGTAGGCAGGCAAAATATAATAATTTTTAATACCCCTAAAAGCAGTTTGCATCTTTGGAACAGTAGCATCATTGACTCTTTGTTCCCCGATTCGTTATTTTTTCGTTGCACTGATTCAAGAGTTTGTGACAAACTTCGTCCAGTGTTTATTTTGTTTGTGCCTGCCATCTACTCGTAGCAATTGCCTTTTCGCAGATATTGAGAAATGGCGAGAAAGGAGTCAGAAACCGGAGACCAAGATTTTGAAAGCAGTTGCATGTTGACTGCTTTCCTATTTGCAGATGCATTATCTATGAGGAAAGATGCATCGACCTTAGGTCACCTGTCATTCCTCCTTTAGAGTTCATGAAATATGAGGCCTCCCAGATGACTCGCAGCGAATGTCATTTTAACATTTGTTCCACGTCGGCCTTGAACGACAAGCACTGCCGCTGTCCCTCCATATTCTGCAGGTTTATACCTGATGCATCGTTGTACATGGATTTGCGGGCGTGTAGATAATGCATGAGCCATGTTGATGCATGGTGCAGATATTTGTAATTAAATGAACACTGCCAAAAGTGGCAGATAATTGCCTGTTTCTTCGATTTCATTATTTAATTTTGACGAGCGTCTGATTTCACCACGATGCCACACATATAAATTTAGTTTCTCGTTGAATATTTCAGAAGAAGATTTGTGAACTCATAATGCTGACGAAACAAGCACACCAGATGACGATATTGTCGATCCTCCTCCTGCAGATGGTCCCTTCTCTGGGATTGAAGAAATGTGATAAGAAGGGACTGTGTGCTTGTGAAACCGAGAATGGCGTTATTGACCTATCTTCTCTTTCAAAAAGCCCTCCGTGAGTGTTCAGAGCGCTATAAATTTAATTAATTACTCCTTTTAGGCATGCAGCAAGCATTACTAGAGTGTCGTAGGATCTAAGTCGGTTGTAAGGCGCAATATGAAATCTAAGTAACACGTTCTGAAACTATCATTTAAAATTTCGAAAACAGCTTCTTACTTCCTTGGGGATCGTTCTTTTACATCCTTCCAAAAAGTAATCGGCAAAGACTCTTCTTCTTCTTCTTCTTCTTTTTCTTCTTCTTCTTCTTCTTCTTCTTCTTCTTCCTCTTCCTCTTCCTCTTCCTCATCCTCCTCTTCCTCTTCCGCTTCCTCTTCCTCTTCTTCTTCTTCTTCTTCTTCTTCTTCTTCTTCTTCTTCTTCTTCTTCTTC
>NW_004798289.1:79938-84938 GCF_000002075.1 Aplysia californica | reverse complement strand
AAGGCAGGTTTCGGACCCAGTTTGTCGAGAGGAACCTGGGTGGAAAGGGGTGGTGCAATATCCCAGCAGAAAGACTGTAATACTCGATAAAAAGTCCCCACTTTGGATACAAACTCCGGTCTCCTGTGAAATGGTATAGGTTTAACGCCTCTATCAACACTTCGATTATTTAATCGGCGTGTGCTCTCCTGTCTGCGACAGCGAAGTGCCCAGAACTCCGTCACAAACGTTGAAGCCTTGGTTTGAAGATACAGCCCAAACGTTGGTTTTTTGGGGGGGTTTTTAATGATTTTTTTTGGGTTGGTTTTCTTTTGTTTGCCCGAAGACAACATAGCTGTGGTGAAAGAATGTTGTATGATGATTTAAGACTTTCCCTGGTATTCCCCTCTCAAATTAGACAAACATGTAATTTGTTTTACTTTTCTCTTTCACAGATTGAAAATATTTCAAGGACTTGGTTTCGGTGAAGTCGTCAATCTCCGTTTATCGTCAACGTTTCCACAGCCCTCAGAATAGAAATTTCCAACAAGCCAAAGCCTACGTAATGAAGGCAAACACGATGTTTATCATTCTGTGCCTCAGCCTCTCCACTCTGTGCGTAAGTTCACAATCTACCTCTGTACATGGGAAAATCTTCGTCCCCAACAGAGCAGTAAAATCGTCATCATATGAAAACTATCCTTTCGATCTTTCTAAAGAAGACGGCGCTCAACCCTATTTCATGACTCCGAGACTACGCTTCTACCCCATAGGCAAAAGAGCTGCAGGGGAAATGGAGCAGTCGGAAGGACAAAATCCTGAAACTAAAAGCCACTCATGGAGAAAACGGTCTGTCCTAACGCCTTCGCTTTCGAGTCTTGGTGAGTCACTCGAGTCTGGAATCTCGAAACGAATCTCCATCAACCAGGACTTGAAGGCTATCACAGACATGCTGCTTACAGAGCAAATCCAAGCAAGGCGAAGGTGTCTCGCTGCCTTACGCCAACGTCTCTTGGATTTGGGTAAGCGGGATTCTGACGTCAGTCTGTTCAACGGCGACCTCCTCCCCAATGGGAGGTGCAGCTGAAAACGATAAGCAACCTCTTGGACTAATGGAACAGTCTGTAAAGCGAACGACACAAACCCAAACGGTGTCGGTAGGGTCGTAAAACATTAAACATTTTACAACCAAAACTTTGTCTAGTGGTTGGTTGTTGGTTTTTTTGTCCTCCCTGGTCTTCCAAACAATTCTAGTCTCACTTGTTCTACTTGTCTTTACTTTCGCCCTAATTTCTTTTTTAAAAGTCACATGTTCCTTCCCTTGAAACTTGGATGTGAGTAATATATTAAAATAGCTGGGCCCCCTTTCAATGAAAGGAATGATCAGTGCGTTATCATCAACTGAAAGTCATTTGCCTACTATATTTACAGTGTACTGGAATGGAGCAATAAATCTTGAGAGATGCAGAAATTAGAAGGTCTAGATATAATATACTCTCAAAACAAATTGCGCCTCGCAAAATATCACTTCAGGCACCTCCATAGTGAAGGACAGCTACGCAGATTTGTTTCGTTTCTCAGTGGAAAAATCACAAAGGCCAAAGAAGGACGGGAACTTTTTGTGAAATATATTTGTCTAATTTAGGAAATGAATAAATAAAAATGCAGGCTCCGTCTTGGGGACCTATTTATCTTTTTGCAGGTAATTGCCAACTTTCAACTTTGTAGCTCTCGCAGTTATAAGTGGAAAGGGACACATTATGTGTTTCCAAGTCGTCAACTATATACTAGATGTGTAGATTGATCCTCTATTCCGCTTCGCTTTCGTGGTTGTGCATTACAGAATTTCAAAGGTGTGGAAGCAGTTCGCACGGCTACTGAACAGAAACTACTTGTTTACTATGGCGTCTTAGAAGGCGAACTTTCCCAAGACTAGATCTAAACGAAACTAAAGAAAACTGAAAATTAAACTACAGTGACTTCAGGCTCATTAATAAAACTGTGCACCCTTTAAATGATTCTGATTTTTTTTATAGTAGAGGATTTTGCGGCGCTGGCAACTGCATACCGTCATATGAGCGCCAAAGGGTGGGTGTCAACAGAGAAGTCTTTACAGGGAATCAGACTTATTCTGCTCACCTCTCTAGCTTCAACAGCACAAGGTCTGCTTCGACTATCAAGGCACCCAAGAATAGTAGGTCACAAGAGAGTGACAAACATACTAAAGATGTAGAGGAAAATGACAATAGTAAGGATTAGGAAAGAAAAAGCAGCAGTTCCCTGTTGTAGGTCAGGAACAGTTATGAGCGTGACACGAGTCAGCGCATTTACAATTATACTGTGCTTGAACGAGAAATGCCCCCCCCCCCCCCCTTTTGGGAATGGCCTAAAGACACTACAGTCAGTGGCACTGCCCCGGGGGGTAAATGATTCTGAACCATCATTAATTTTGTCAAATTCGAAAGTTAAGTGGTTCAGAAGTTTTAGGCGGCGTAAGTGACGAACTTTCACAAATATAGCGCCATATATAGAGATTATAAAGGGGAAAACTGCGTGAAACACTGGGGTTTTTTTTTCAAAGTAAAGAGAAGCTCATCGCTGACACAATAATGGTCATTTAGTGCTGGGATGGGGCAAACAAACAAGCAGACAGACAGAAACAACAGAGAGATAGTCAAACAGTAGAACCTAAGGCGGACCCTCCATAGACGCACACGGGTTTGAATCAGGGTAGAGACGGAAAAGTTTCTTCTCTAAAATTATCTCCTTTCAGCTCCTTTCCTGCTGTCTAGCAATGTTCTGTCGTCTACTTTCGTGAGCACTTTCTGCCCCCACCCCGTAACCTCCTTTTCCCCCTCCTCGTACTGTACGGCTGACTTTTTCTGCAGTCTTTCTACTGCTACACCTTGGCTCCTTCTCTCTTCTGTCTTTCAGCCATACCCCTCATCTTAGGGTAGTAAAGACCTACACCTAGCCTTCTCGCACAAGGGCAAAAAATCTCGGAGGTCCCCTCTGCAAGTTGCGATCGTTAAGGGGGGGGGGGGGCTACAACCCCAAAATAAAAATTCGATTCAAAATCATGGAATTTGAGTTGTAGGCATTTTTAGCTTCCTCAGGATCTCCTACAACTGTTTCATGGCATAAGAACCCCCCAAAAACCGTATTTTTTTCCCATACCGGGCATGTTTGTAACCGCCATTTCCTCATAAAGTCAGTATTTTATATTTCTTTATTGGCCGTTTTCTCAAAATGCGACTTTTCTCTATACTTTTTTGAATAACTCCACCATTTTCCATCCAATCTTCATGAAATTTTCACAGAATGAAGAAAAGAGGTAATACTAAAAATTGTCTGTTGAACTTCTGAGATATGCAATAGATTTTTGTTGGTGGTGTCTGGAGTGTGGATTTTCACGGATTTTTCGCAAACTTGAATGCTGCATCAGGAAAACATTCATTAAAAATTTTCTAATTCGATTAGGAAAAAAACAACAGTCGAATTTCTAGATCTAATGTTTGTGAACACACATGCTAAAAAAACCCAATTAATTTCCTTGAGCGATAAGTGCGGTATTCATTACGTAAGACATGTCAAGAAAATCCAATATGGCGACGTATCCATGGAAACGAAACTTTTTCTCTCAAATTTGACTGCGGATTTTAAGACTCCTTACTATGCTTGTTATATGTGTGAAATTTGGTACAATTCGGTCCTGTAATAAGCGAGATAGCCTCCAGGTTTAGCCCCCCCCCCCCCTTTAAAGATCCCTTGGTGGTAAAAAAATCAAAACAAGAGTAGGCTTCTGCCGCCATCAGGGCAAAATTCAAAATTTCCTACCAACTGAAAAAGGATAATACGTTCCACGCGCTCATATGACGTTATACAGTTCGAGCGCCGTAAAACACTTACCAAGAAAAAAAGAAAAGAAAAATATATTTGATCGGGAAGAAGGAGCAAACTACAGAACACCCGCCAAGCACCAATGTTTGATATTTTGCGTGAGGAAATTATTCTGAGAAACCAGAGCCAATAAACAATTTGGCATCTATTAAAGATCTACGAGAGCGAGATCGTACCTGTCAAACTTCTTTTTTATGTCAAAGCACCCATCACACAGAAATGTGTCGTCACAACCTGACCTTTACAGGAATTTTCCTCATTTCAGCATGGTATAATCGGATATCTGGCCATTGACAGCGGAAAAAGTGAGACAGACAAAAACAACAGAGGGAAAGTAAAGAGGTAGGACCTACCAGTGGCGCCTCCAACCACCCTGGTGTTTAAGGTC
Organism: Aplysia californica; assembly: GCF_000002075.1. Lineage (NCBI taxonomy): Eukaryota > Metazoa > Mollusca > Gastropoda > Aplysiida > Aplysiidae > Aplysia > Aplysia californica. The sequence continues at coordinate 80,671 of NW_004798289.1, read as the reverse complement.
GAAAGCAGTTTATTATAAACTGTTGGTTGTCTTGTAGCAGTCCTTGTTTCGGCCTTCTCTGGCGTCTTTGTTACATTTGAGAATAGACTCTCTACTCATGGCGCGGAACACAATGTGAAATGTTCATCAATTATATTATTATAATGACGTAACGTTCATCTTCGAACGGACCGGAGAGAGACAGAGAGAGACAGAGAGAGAGAGAGAGAGAGAGAGAGAGAGAGAGAGAGAGAGAGAGAGAGAGAGAGAGAGAGAGAGAGAGAGAGAGAGAGAAAGAGAGAGAGCTTTCCATTGCTTTATAATCAATTTTCTGTTCTTTTCTATATTGAATGCTTTTGACATAACAAATGTCGCATTTCTCCTCTCCTCCTCCTCCTCCTCCTCCTCCTCCTCCTCCTCCTTCTTCTTCTTCTTCTTCTTCTTCTTCTTCTTCTTCTTCTTCTTCTTCTTCTTCTTCTTCTTCTTCTTCTTCTTCTTCTTCTTCTTCTTCTTCTTCTTCTTCTTCTTCTTCTTCTTCTTCTTCTTCTTCTTCTTCTTCTTCTTCTTCTTCTTCTTCTTCTTCTTCTTCTTCTTCTTCTTCTTCTTCTTCTTCTTCTTCTTCTTCTTCTTCTTCTTCTTCTTCTACTCTAAGAGAGAGCGTCCACTGGGGATCAAGGCCCGGTCAGAAAAGACCTTTTTGATGAGAGGATCGGAGGAAGGAAGGAAAGAGAAATTGGAAAAGGAGAAGAAAAAG
>NW_004798289.1:64141-79838 GCF_000002075.1 Aplysia californica | reverse complement strand
GCAGTCTTTTTTATTTTAACCCCTGTGGCTCTTTTTCCTTTTTGTTTTTTAAGCCAATTCCCCTTTTTTTTGGGGGGTAGTAAAAGACCCTACACCTCCCTTTTTCCACAAAAGGGGAAAAAATCTCGGGAGCTCCCCCTCTGCAAAGTTGCAATAGTTAAGGGGGGGGGGGGGGGGCCTCCAACCCCAAAATAAAAATTCGATTCAAAATCATGGAATTTGAGTTGTAGGCATTTTTAGCTTCCTCAGCATCTCCTACAACTATTTCATGGCATAAGAACCCCCCAAAAACCGTATTGTTCCCCATACCGGGCATGTTTGTAACCGCCATTTCCTCATAAAGTCAGTATTTTATATTTCTTTATCGGCCGTTTTCTCAAAATGCGACTTTTCTCTATACTTTTTTGAATAACTCCACCATTTTCCATCCAATCTTCATGAAATTTTCACAGAATGAAGAAAAGAGGTAATACTAAAAATTGTCTGTTGAACTTCTGATATATGCAATAGATTTTTGTTGGTGGTGTCTGGAGTGTGGATTTTCACGGATTTTTCGCAAACTTGAATGCTGCATCAGGAAAACATTCATTAAAAATTTTCTAATTCGATTAGGAAAAAAACAACAGTCGAATTTCTAGATCTAATGTTTGTGAACACACATGCTAAAAAACCCCAATTAATTTCCTTGAGCGATAAGTGCGGTATTCATTACGTAAGACATGTCAAGAAAATCCAATATGGCGACGTATCCATGGAAACGAAACTTTTTCTCTCAAATTTGACTGCGGATTTTAAGACTCCTTACTATGCTTGTTATATGTGTGAAATTTGGTACAATTCGGTCCTGTAATAAGCGAGATAGCCTCCAGGTTTAGCCCCCCCCCCCCTTTGAAGATCCCTTGGTGGTAAAAAAATCAAAACAAGAGTAGGCTTCTGCCGCCATCAGGGCAAAATTCAAAATTTCCTACCAACTGAAAAAGGATAATACGTTCCACGCGCTCATATGACGTTATACAGTTCGAGCGCCGAGTTCGAGTTCACTTACCAAGAAAAAAAGAAAAGAAAAATATATTTGATCGGGAAGAAGGAGCAAACTACAGAACACCCGCCAAGCACCAATGTTTGATATTTTGCGTGAGGAAATTATTCTGAGAAACCAGAGCCAATAAACAATTTGGCATCTATTAACGATCTACGAGAGCGAGATCGTACCTGTCGAACTTCTTTTTTATGTCAAAGCACCCATCACACAGAAATGTGTCGTCACAACCTGACCTTTACAGGAATTTTCCTCATTTCAGCATGGTATAATCGGATATCTGGCCATTGACAGCGGAAAAAATGAGACAGACAAAAACAACAGAGGGAAAGTAAAGAGGTAAGACCTACCAGTGGCGCCTCCAACCACCCTGGTGTTTAAGGTCGAAAGCAGTTTATTATAAACTGTTGGTTGTCTTGTAGCAGTCCTTGTTTCGGCCTTCTCTGGCGTCTTTGTTACATTTGAGAATAGACTCTCTACTCATGGCGCGGAACACAATGTGAAATGTTCATCAATTATATTATTATAATGACGTAACGTTCATCTTCGAACGGACCGGAGAGAGACAGAGAGAGACAGAGAGAGACAGAGAGAGAGAGAGAGAGAGAGAGAGAGAGAGAGAGAAAGAGAGAGAGAGAGAAAGAGAGAGAGCTTTCCATTGCTTTATAATCAATTTTCTGTTCTTTTCTATATTGAATGCTTTTGATATAACAAATGTCGCATTTCTCCTCCTCCTCCTCCTCCTCCTCCTCCTCCTCCTCCTCCTCCTCCTCCTCCTCCTCCTCCTCCTCCTCCTCCTCCTCCTTCTTCTTCTTCTTCTTCTTCTTCTTCTTCTTCTTCTTCTTCTTCTTCTTCTTCTTCTTCTTCTTCTTCTTCTTCTTCTTCTTCTTCTTCTTCTTCTTCTTCTTCTTCTTCTCTAAGAGAGAGCGTCCACTGGGGATCAAGGCCCGGTCAGAAAAGACCTTTTTGATGAGAGGATCGGAGGAAGGAAGGAAAGAGAAATTGGAAAAGGAGAAGAAAGAGGTAAACGGGTGAGAGAAAAGAAGGAAGGGAGAAAAAAGAGACAGAGGGAGGGGGAGGGATGAGACAAGAGAGAGAATCCGGTGGGTGGGGGGGGGTTAAGTATACACACACACACACACACACACATACACCCATACACACATACACACATGCACACACACAAAACACAAACACAGACTCACACACAAACACATACACAGAGTGAGAGAGAAAGAGAGAGAAAGAAATAGAGAGACACTGGAGAGAAAGAGAGAGAGATAGATAAAGAGAGAGAGAGAGAGAGAGAGAGAGAAAGAGAGAGAGAGAGAGAGAGAGAGAGAGAGAGAGAGAGAGAGAGAGAGAGAGAGAGAGAAAGAGAGGGAAAGTGAGAGAGAGAAAGAGAGTGAAAGAAAGATTGGGGCAAAAATTTAGAGGGATACGGAATGATTGGGGGGGGGGGGGGTTGAGTGTGTGTGTGAGGAGGGGGAAGGAGTCGGGGGATCTCGGAAATCCACAGCAGATAATCTCTCCCATCTCTCCGCCGCTTCCCCTTCCCATCACCCAGTAAGTAATTTGAACTCGAACTACTCCAAGATAATCAAATCACCACAGTCCACGGCCCAGTGAAGAGCACAACGCTGTGTTTGAAGTTGAAGCCCAAAGTACATTTTTACCGATCTCGCAGGGCGAGACCCCCCCCCCCCCCCCAACCACAAAAAAGCTACAAAAAAGGCATGAACAACAACACCATCAAAACAAATCATTAATTGTTTGAAGCGGGCTGCTTCGGCCTTTCTCGTCTCAGCCAAATCTGACTGAGGGGGATACAACATTTCAAAAGACAGTCGAAGATGTTCCATTAAAAACCTCCCCAGGTATCGAACTCGCCTCTTCTGCATTCCTAACTGTAACACCACAATACACACACACACACACACACACACACACACACACACACACACACACACACACATACACACACACATATTTATTCATATATATATATATATATATATATATATATATATATATATACATACTTATATATATATATATTTATTTATATATCAGTTTGTTTGTTCGTTTGTTTGAGTAGTAAAAAGCACAACTACACAATAGTTGACTTGATGCCGGGGAAAAGTAAGACAGACAAACAGAAACAACAGAGAAGTAGGACCTATCAACACGGCGCTCCAACCACCCACATATTCATCAGTCAACAGCGTGACTTTGATTGAGCCAGTAAAACAGCCTTTGAAGGCAATACTTCGAAAGCTGAAGAGGTCATCTCTGGATCAGATGTTGACGTGTAATGGCCCCCGTCCTTATTTACGGTGCTAGCTGCCGTCGTGCATTTACCTGCCTCCAAAATGATATGTGAGGCAGCGTGGTGGAATCAGGCTCTCGTCAAAATAATCAAAGTGAAGAAATTGGCATTTATCCGCAGGTTTGTGTATTTTTATTAATTTTTTTTGGTTTTTAGGCTCAACATTTTTCAAGTCCATTAAAGAACTCATTTCTGTTTGGATTTTTCTGAAAAACGTTGATTAAAGGCACATAAAAATGATAATTTTCAGTTACTACGGACTCTTAAGCTAAGGAAATGACTAATCTTTGGCGGCCATTTTCTCACTAATTTTACCTCTGAAAACAGGTGACCTCCACCTCCTTCATTCGCAAATATCTCGATTTGTATTCAAGATAAATGGATATTTTTTCCATCCTAGTAAAGACAAGAGAACAAGCTTTAAGATGATACTAATAACTCTACTAGCCCAAAAATTGACGAGAGCCTGATTCCACCACGCTGCCTCCCATATGTATTATTGTGTCGACAAAGGCGTGAAAAACACCTACATTAATGCACCAATATACTGTCGTGCATTGTGTCATAACTCAGTCCACACTTTGATATTGTCGGTCCATGTTGTGAATTGTCTTCATCATCATCATCATCATCCGGTGCCTTGCCAACTGGCGTGGCCGATCATGGACCTCCATTTCACTCTGTCATGCATTGCAGCAAAGGTGTCTGTTGTTCTTGCTGCTCCTAGCCATGTTGTCATCTTGTCCAGAATCTTTTCCCTCTGTCTGCCTCTGCCCATTTCCTTAGCCTTTGTGGTCCACTTCTTGCTATTTCATCGAGTATAGTTCCTTCAGAATGGTCGGTGGCCAAGGTTTACCAAGAAATCAAATTGACAATACTTCTGTATTTTACGATCGTATTCAGCGGTCGTTCAATTGTAAGTAGAACATGACCCACTTCATTGTTTGCTCACCCCTCCCCCCCTCTTTGCAAGGCTGTTTAAGAGTTAGGACCTCCTAATTCCGTCTCAGTTTCCGACAGGATCGAGAAAATGGAACAATTCTTGTAAACGACCTTTCCAAGAAACAGTATGTCGGGCAGAGCTGAGTCTTGAACCACCGAACCTGTAATCTCACGATTACACACCTGGTAGACTAACCACAAGACTACTGACGTCACTATTATCATAAGTGTTGTATGGCATGGGTTCAACTATTTTAACAATCTTTTAGTTTTTTGGCTTAAAACCATTGTCAACCAATTAAGAACACATTTCTGGTGATTTTTTCTAAAACACACTGATTAAAGGCACAAAAAGTGTAAGTTTTCAATTTCTACGGACTATCAAGTTTGGAAATAACCAAACGTTGGCGGCCATTTTCTCACTAATTCCACCTTTATAACCAGGCAGCCCCACATTCTTCAATCTCAATTAAACAACCGTTAAAATGATACCATTGCAATAACTCTACATACCCCAAAATTGACTGATTCCACTGCATCATGACACATAAAGGTTATTTATTGTGCTGGACTTCCTCCAGTATTACTGCCTATCCCTGATAGGGCTGAGCCAAATAGGTGGAGAAACTGAGTGATCCGTAAGCAAAACAAAAAGTTCAAGAACCCTACATTTTCTACACACAAAGTCTAACTTGGCTTAAAGGGGTGGGGAGTGGGTGGGGGGGGGGTTAGGAGTGGGAGGGGGGGTTATAAACCTATCTCGGTAACTAGGGCCTTTTTAGATAAAGCCTTATAGCAAGGAAATATAACAGGAAAACTTCTCTAAGATATGACGTTATTTTTGTGTGTTCAAGTCTACGGTTACCATGGTAACGGCGGCCATGTTGAATACAAATAACTTTCATAGCAGTAAAAAGGATTTTTATTTACCAACCAAATTTGTTCAAATTTGTCATATTGATAGATATACTCGATACAAAATTTTCTACAGTTGTGATCTTGGATATCTCTAATATGAAAATAGAGACGAATAATCTTTTATGCCTCTGAATACGATTACATAATCATCCATGTAACTCCGTTATGAACGTATCTATTTGCTTTTCCACCTGTATAAAGTTAGGTTATGGTGTGAATAACAAGCTCAGAAAATTTCATTGGAATCAAATTGAAAATAAAAAGTAGATCAGAAAAACTATCAAAAGTTGAAGTTTTGAGAAAAAACCCCGACATTTTGTTACATAAAAGGCAAAATAAAAGTTCAGGGACAGAAAATCTGAAATATGTTGATTGAAACACAGAAAGTGCATTTTGTAGATTGTCCAGTGGTTGAAGTATCATAATATGTAGAAAGTCCAGATACCAAAAATTGACCCCAAATCGTCAACTGTAAAACCAGCCCAGCCCCTCCCTTTAAGGATGCAGGTTGGTATTTCTTTAAAAAAATCTCTTCAACTGTTTAGTTTAAGGTAGCCGAATGTTACGTTTTCCTAACGTCGATTTTTGTTCTTTTCTGTGGCCGCAGATCATTCTTCCTCACATATTTTTCGGTTTGAGGATCGGGCGTTAATTAAGCAATTTACCGTTCTATCTTTACATCCAAAAGATAGGCAGCCACTGAAAGGTAAAAGAAGCCGATAAAAGAACAATGTGGCAAACGGGTTTGTCAAACTGAGTCGTCGTTCAGTAATTTCAGTAGTTAGTCGGTATGGAAAGAACAGAGAAACCTTGTTCGTGATTTGTTTCACATTTTTTTTCACGCCCACCCACCTTTTCTTCCATTCCCCCCTTTCTATGGGCGGCACCGTTAGCACAGCTGGTATCATGCTGAATTGCAAAGTGAATGGCGCTAGTTCGAGTTTCCAACTTGGGCTGGTTGGTAGAGTTTTAAGACTATCCACACATTTGGTTCGAAGTCATGTGTCGATTGTCGAAGACTATTAAGATTAACTATTCAGATGTGGTAGCGATAATCCTATCAATTATGCTCTTATTTTCCAGCATTCGCACCTTTGTGAATAGAAATAGGCTTTCAAAATTTACCAGTGAGTGTATTCAATTATCTATATAAAAAAACAGCCACTTCCTACAACACACAGCAGACTCTATTTTGCCATTTCACTCGCAGGGAAAAGGAGAAAACGGTGTGAAAACAACAGTTTAATTCTCATACCTGTAATAGGAACATTGATATAAGTACGATATTATTATTCAACAGGTCAACACAAAGTACTTTGCTTGGTATCTTCTCCCACAGGGAGGAAATCCAAATGATAGGATCACTGCAATGGGCTGAGCATGGCTAAACGACATCGTTAAGTTAGAAGTGGCTAGACAGACGAAATGATAATATAATTGAAGAAAACATGAAATATTCCGTGACAGTTAAGAGAATTTAGCTCCCATGCCTCTTTGGAAAGTGTGCGCGTTGTACATACCTTACATGTAAACTTTGTACCGTGTTGACATGCAAGAATAGTTCAGGTAACTGGCTAGAGTAATCACCGCAATGGACTGTTTTGTTTACATTTGCTTGGGAATAATGTCTCAGATCACCCTAACTTTTTGATCTAATATTTGAAACGGTTTTAACTGGATTCGTCCTCTTTGTCTCTTGTGGAATACACATACATATGTTGGATGCAATACTGTAGATCTAGTTTTTATCATACAAAAAGAGGTAAAACAAAACAATTTCCTAAAGGAACAGCAAAAGTGTTCTTGTCTACTTTTTCCCTGCATGTTGAAAAAAGAACGTATTCCAAGGCGGTGGATAATCTGGTCCGGCAATGCATCTTCAGAAGAAAAAAAAATCTTTTCGATTTTTTTATTTAAAAAAAAAATATTTCGATGGCATAACACATTTTAAAAACACATATATATGCATTCCTTGAAGTAAGTCCATTTTTGAAGATCACACAAGCACATTGCCGATGACTGTGGGTATGCATTTGGGGATATGAAATCGGCATATCGGTCGGAGTTACATACTAAGAAATGCAGAGATTCAATAGGCTTTAAGTACGAAAAGGACAAGAACAAACATGTGTGGATGTGTGATATTAAAGGAAGTGAAGATTATACAGTACTACAAGCTCTTGGGACAAGCAACCAGCAGGTGATCCAAAATGTTGCGCCTCGATTGTGTAACGGATAGAAGAAAGAGACACAGTAACGTGGCTGCTTGACATACGAGCTTGAAGAAAGTGAAGAAATGGCCCCATCACTCTTTCTGTATAACACTGCTCAAGAATCGGAAATAAATCTGTATAGTCTAACAACGTATGGTTTAGCTTTAATACTGATTTACTGTGCACGTGGAGAAAGGGCAAGCACAGTCATTAACATGGGCATAAGCATGCACGGTGTCAAAAGGAGCAGAAATCTGACCGATGCTCTTCTCAAAAGTGAGGCCGATACATGTATCAGCATCTGGACTGTATGGATTTGGAGGATATGAAAACATAATAATATGGTACCTTTCCACAAAAAATTGCCAATGGAAAAACTTGCTATTCTCATTGTTGATAAGGAATAACAACAGATCTCCCTCAGACCAACAACAAGTTCCATCAAACGGCTGTCAGCCTCCTCTAAAGAAACGTTAAAAACAAAATCGTGCAACAAACATTGAGTCATTAAGTAAGTCTGTTCTTCATGATGTGATTAAAAAATGTACGCGGTCAGTGCAAGAAAATCCATTCTTTTTGTCTTTAAGATTAGCGGCAAGCCTAACATGCAAAACCCTTGTCACAATCAAAGAGGAAAACCATACTCTAATTAAGGATATTGTTCCATTTTTCTCGGGGTGGGGGGGGGGGGGGGAGGAGGCATTTCATTTTTTAAAAATGGCATACGAACAGGCATCTTTCAAACTCTTTAAAGAAACTGGGTTGGCTGACTTTCGTGTTTACAGCCTGAACTGTATACCAAGCTGTCCTGGAGAAACATAACGGGAGATGGTGTTGTGTGTATTCTTTTGTTGAGAGAAGCTCTTGTTCATGACAGATTCATCAGCATAGGAAGCAAAAATCTTTAAATGTAAAGGACAGCCTAAATATTTCCAATGCATCCCAAAAACTCGTATTGGTGGCTACAATGCAGCTTGGGAGAATGTTGGAAAAAGGAACTAGCCAAGCAAGTCAGTGTATGAACAACCTGACACAGACATGGAACAGTTTTAGCTGTCAACTGGAGATGTCAGACTCGCTGGATTAAAATGTTAATGCATGCCATCTGACAGAGGCTGATGAGTAGCCAATGTAGTCAATATGACATCTGCATTCAGTCAGGTTTATTACATATCTTGGTCAGAACAAATACTCCAAGCGGCTTACAGATTTCTGGGCTACGCTAGCGTCACTGCTAAAAGTACACCTGAATGAATTTTTTTTTCGCTCATGTTATACTTGGTCATGTCAGGCCATCTTTATCCAAGCATGTATTGCGACTGCAGAATAGGAAATGCAGACAAGTTCGCCTTAGTCTTCCTGCGATACCCAATCAACTGTCAATATTGGATAGCGTTAATACCACTGCCTCCATTCATACTAGCAATAATGAAGGTAGCAAGCTTGTAAACCAAACCGATCAAGATAAAGACGAGAGTAAAGACAAAACAGGTTATTGTCCTTTAGATTAATGTTCTTTCTAACTATGTAAGATTATGTTTTAAGTGTCTAAACTGCACATTATCCCCTCACGGGGATATTTTTACGGGTTGCATCGATTCTAAAATGCTGCTAAATCAGATCTATACAATGAATCCTGAGCTGCAGTGTCATAGATCAATGGTCGCAGGTTTGTACCCAGTGACATCGCGTGGGTTGCAGACAAGGTGGTGCATTATCGGAAAGTGAGCTAATGGGCAATAGGCTTACACGTTACTTTTAAGATTTCTAGAGAAAGTCAGTTAGAATCTGCAGGATATCCCATAATCTTCATCTATCGATATTTACAACTGTTTCTAGATGAAACGGCATAAAAGCTGCAATAAAGTGAAACAATACTAACAACTCACTATGCTCACAATCTGAGAAGATTTAAAGATTTCTAATAACTTCGTGCAGCACAAGGACTTGTTGCACAATAGAGGGAGACAACAGTTTCGATACCCATTCTTCATTCAAGTTTAAATTACGTTTAAATGGGTCTGCTGGGGCAGTTATAGTTGTAAAACGAATAGAGCATACTGTAGGATGTGGATATGCGCTACATAAATGGAATTATTAATATGTGGGGCATCTTGGTGAAATTAGGCTCTGGTCAAAATAATGAAAAGATGAATACATTAAATTAATAAACAAAGATATCGGCATTTTCCATCTGGTTTGAATTTTTTTTTCTAATTTTTGTTCCTAGGCTCAACATCTTTTACATCCATACAAAAACACGTATCCATGTGAACTTAAAAGAAAAAAGTTGATTAAAGGCACAGGGGGGCTGTCGTGGCCAAGAGCTTAAGGTGCTCGCCTCTCATTCAAAGGTGCCGAGTTCGAATCCGGGTAGAGGTTTTCTTTTCAAAAAATGGTCTCCTTTCAAATCTTTTCCTGCTCTCTAGCAACATTCTGCCGTCTGTTTTCGTCTCCACTTTCTACCCCCCACCCCCTCACTTCCTTTGCCCCCTCCTCTGGGCTCTTGACTTTTTCTGCAACCTTTCTACTGTTACTCCTTGGCTACATTTTACTGATGTCTTTCAGCCACACCCCTAATCTTCTGGTAGGAAAGATCTACACCTAACCTTCTCGGACAAGGGCGAAAAATATCGGAGGTCCAGTGTGCAAGTTGCGCACATTAAAAATCCCTTGGTGGTCTAAAATAGATAAGAGTAGGCTTCGGAAGCCACCCGTGCTAAATCAAAAATTTCCTACCAACTGAAATGTTTAATGTGTCCTCGCGCGCATATGACCTTGTGCAGGTGCAAGCGCCGTAAAACACTTACCAAAAATAAATAATAATAAAACACAGCAAAAAACAAAAATATCAGCTGCTCTCGTGGTCGTGAGATTACGACGTTCGCCTTTCATTCAATAGGTCTCTAACTTCGATCCGGACAACAGAGGCAGAAGTTTTTCTTCTCTTAGATTTTTCTCCTTTCACCCCCTTTCCTGCTCTCTAACAATGTTGTGTCGTCTGCTTCCGTCTTTTTGTGCCTCAACCCCGTGACCTCTCTGGGCTCCTAACTCTTTTGGCAGCCTTTCTTCGGCTACTCCTTGGCTCCTTCTTACTCGCACCCTTGATCTTAAGGTAGGAAAATCTTACACTAAACCTCTCCGATAAGGGTGAACAATCTCTGTTGTCCTGTGTGCAAGTAGCACGCGTTAAAGAACCTTTGATGGTCCAAAATCGATAAGAGTAGGCTTCGGCAGCCACCTGGGATAAATTCAAAATTTGCTACCAACTGAAAATGTTTAATCTTTCTCGTATGCTCACCCTTCCCCTCCCCCTCCACCCCCTCCGCAAAAAAAAGTAAAGATAAGAAGAAAAAAAAAGAAAATGAAAGACTGTCAACTACACCGTCACTGAGTCGAGATTTTTCAACATGAGGTTTTTTTTGGATAGAGTGTGGTCTCTAAGGCAAGCCGCTAACTCTAAAGATAGATATTTTCGTTTTTAAATTTTCAAACACTCGATAAAAGTCTTTTTGTTTAATTAACTAAAACGCATTCATCGTCTTCTCGTTTTCGTCAGTCTCGTCAATCCCTCTCACTTTCCTTCTTGTTTTTCTCCTCTTTCCCACTCTAACCTCCAACGTTTCCTTTTTTGTTCTCAACTTCCCCCGTCCGCCTCACTCTAAAGTCTCGTTCTGAGCAGAAATCACCTACATTCTTCCAAGCACCCGCTCCCCCCCTCTTCACTCCAAAAGAAAAACAAACAAAGCAAAACAAAACACTCACTGCTTCGCCTGAATCCCCTCTTCTCCGCTCTGTGAAACAATCCTCCTCGACCCCTCCCGCCTTTTTCACATGACTACGCCCCCCTCCCCCTTCCTCCTTCCTTTCCCCTCAACAAATCCTGCCAAACCAGTTCCCCTCTCTCCCTTTTTTTCGCTTTACGACCCCCCCCCCTTTTTTTCATTCCCTTAAAACAAATCCTATCAAACCGATAATCCCTTCAGCTGCCTTATAAAAACCAATTCGCCCCCACCCCTTCCCCCAAAACTACCCCGAAATAAACTGTATCAAATGACCTCCCTCTAGCAGTGTTACCCAACTGCAACCCCCCTCCCCCTCACTAACCGCTTTTCCACCCACCCCCTCCCACTTGCCCCCCCCCCCAACACACACACTTTTTCCATCCATCCCCTCCTCCACACCCTTCTCCCCCCCCTCCATTGTCCACTCACCTTTAGAATGTAAGAGCCCGCGTTTGTGCTAGCAGGCCAGGCCAGGGTGACAGCGTGCAGAGAGATAGAGAGAAGGAGAGAGAGAGGGACACCCACACACACCACCACCACCACTACCAGCCCTCGTTAGGTCAACGCATAAACCATCACACCTGCCCATAATTAACGACTCCACGCCCTCTTGCTTGTGTATAAAACCCAGGGAAATCAGCCCAGTCTCGGCAGAACCTTCGGAGGAATCTTTACCGACAACGTCCAGCGGCCAAGTCGAGAAGTAAGTAGTCCGAGCTGCGAGCATAACTCTACCAGAGAAACGCGCGCTTTATTGGTCAAGATAGACGGAAGCCGGCGGTTGAAGGCAAAGGTTGACTCGGAAGCTGAGAGATTGTTGAGTAACACGCAGAAGTCTTGAAAGTATCAAGTGTGAGTACACTGTGACTTAAAGACAATATTTATCAAACCGAAACGTGTATTTATTTTTAAAAATAGTTTTAGTAGAGGTTTTACGGCGCTCACAACTGCATAAGGTCATACCCAGCCTTCACAAAGATGTGGGCCCCACATGGGCGTGAGCTGGGCTTGGATGTGGGCACCATCTGGTAATCCCACTCGGCGCCACGTGGTTTTTGTTCATGGGTGATTGAAAGGGGCCATATGTGTCCGCCCATGTCCAGCCCATATCCAGCCCATGCCTAGCCCAGATGTAGACCATATGTTTTTGACTAACCAACATGGGCCCCATGTCAGCCCCACTCGTATTTACACACAAGACACGGGCATTGTGTGGTATACAGCCGTGTCAAGCAGAAACATGTGGTATGTTCGAATTTGCCTCACGCCTGGCCCGCGTGAAGCGTGCATGTTCCTGGCTAGCCCACATGGTCCCCATGTCCACCCCACATGTTCCCCATGTCCAGCCTGAATGTTCTCCATGTCCAGCCCACATGTTCCTGACCAGACCAATATGGCCTTAAACCGCCTAGCCCATGCCCAGCCAATAAGTTTCTGACAAGCCCATGTCTTGCTCACTCACTTGAATAACACCACGTAGTACCATACCATTAATAACAAGATGCATTGTAATAATTTTTGCCAACATTGATTCAAATAATTTAGAGGGCCAGCTGCTTCTAATCTGCTTCTCAGAGCCATTCCAGGCGCTGTTAGGCAAGGTATACTATGCAAGCAAAAATAGATACAATATGAATATACACATGTCCCTACGGGGAAACTGATTCAAACTATGGTACTCCCATCCATTTCCTGTTTCCTTGTGGTGTATGTCATCCTATATAAAGCCAGGCTATGGAAAGAGCTATACTGTACCCGTAGAATTATGCAAATTGAGAAGGCCAAATTATGCACAAAAAAGCAAATTTATGCAAATATTATGCAAGTTAGCGTAACACCATTCGCGACATGTTTTGCACTTTTTCAACATGAAGTTTCATGATTTTCATGTTTTATGTACAGAAAAATTGAAAACAGAACATATCAGTATCAGTAATTTGTTGTGTATTTGGAAAAGAAAACAATACACATCAGTAAAAAAAAAAAAAAGAAAGAAAACCAACCAAAAATAATAATCTCTGTAACTTTCAGCTGTAGATCTAGATCTATAGAGGATAGAAAAATGTATTTTTTTTCTAATTTTAAAAGGACATCTGGACCTCTGATGCTGGCACATTACTAAAACCAGGGACACCTGTCAAACATGAAACATCAGCAGACATGAGAACAAAAACTTTTGATGGATTGAAAAATTGAACATGCTCAAGGAACAAAATCACAACCAATAACCAAGATCTTCTTACCAGGGAAATAACCAGCTTTTCACTTAAATGCGACTTATTGCGGTGATTACGTCCCTTTAGTCAAATGGCGAGGCGTTAATTAATTGTTTTGTGCGAAAAAAAAGTTTTAAAAAACGTGAAAAAAAGCGGATAATCCGAAATTATGGAAATGTTGCAGAATTACGCGAAAAAATCGCATAATCCTACGGAGACAGGCTATATAAAAAAAGAAAACGACTCTCTAGGAAAACTCTGCAATTGCAAACGAGTAAAGAAAAGAAAAGAAAAAGAAAGAAAGAAAGCAAGGAAGAAAGAAAGAAAGAAAGAAAAAAGAGGTAAAGAAAAAAGGAGAGAAAGAAGTCATTCGTTTTGATAGGTCATACGTCATAATTTATTAGTTTAAAGATAAAGCACAAAAAAGAAGAAAAGAAAACAATTAATACTTAAAACTTCTTTTGTTTTTATTTACACGAAAACAATATTATATTCTAGTTTTAAAAAATAACAGATCCCTTGACAGTGACGTAAAACATTTCTCTGATTCCGATCTTTGCAATGAAGACTGACGGTCGGGAAGCGTTCCTTTCAAACGGGCCAATTAACAGAAGACACAGCATCTGAAAGGAGGCGGGGGGAGGGGGGTATAGTTTGAGCATGACAAAACATTTTCAATGTGTAAATATGAGCACTTTGGATACTAATAATATGTGTATAACGAACCAGAGGGACGTGTGGCGGACAGCGAAGAAAGTACTTCCTTTTTGTGAGTGCATGAGAGAGCGAGACAGCGAGACAGCGAGAGAGAGAGAGAGAGAGAGAGAGAGAGAGAGAGAGAGAGAGAGAGAGAGGCGGGTAGGCGAGAGATAGACAGTAGAGAAAGATTGAAAGAGAGAGAAAGAGAGAGAGAGAGAGAGACATAAGAAAGAAAGAAAGAAAGAAAGAAAGAAAGAAAGAGAGAGAGAAAGAGAGAGAGAGCAAGACAGAGAGAGAGAGAGAGAGAGAAAGAGAGAGTACGAGAGAAAGAAAGAGGGGGAGAGAGATAGATAGAGAAAGAGCAAGACACACAGAGAGAGAGAGAGAGAGAGAGAGAGAGAGAGAGAGAGAGAGAGAGAGAGAGAGAGCTAGACAGACAGACAGACAGACAGACAGACATACAGACAGACAGACAGACAGACAGACAGACAGACAGACAGACAGGCAGTCACACAGACAGTAGAGAAAGATTGAAAGCGAGAGAAACTGAAGGGATAGAGAGAGAAAGAAAGAAAGAGAGAGAGAGAAAGAGAGAGAAAGAGAGAGAGAGAGAGAGAGAGAGAGAGAGAGAGAGATGAGAGGAGTTAGAGGAATGAGAGGGAATGGGGGATGAGAGGAGAGGAGAGATCATGAGCGCCAGAAGATTAGAGGTGTTACAAGAGAGTACAAAATTTTTTTTTAAAGGAGGGGAGATAAGGACGATAGAATATGTTTGATAGGAAAGAAGGAGCAAACCACACCAGAGCACCCGCCAACCACCCACGTTTATTTTTTTTAAAGTGGTTTCTAGTCTGATTATGGTAACAGGGAATTTTGGATTGTCTAAGTTTCAGCCTGGAAAAAGTTTTACGGCGCTTGCAACTGCATAAGTTTATAATGTGAGCGCGCGGACTATCTTAGAAATGTAATCATACTATTATTTTGGATAGTCTTCAGGAACATTAGGTTCACTAATTACAAAGTGGATTTATCTTTACATTGATATTTACTTTCCATAATATATGTCTCTACATCATCGTTATGTAATACTACTAATCTAGCATTCATGAAGAACTGCTGCTTGTCATAGCTAGCTAACCTTTCAGACACAACCCAGTTCTTGATCACATACAAAAGAATATTTGACAAATATTTATCTTTAAAACATTAAATAACTTATAACGTTTCCTTCATTTGCTTAGAGAAATTTCGGTTACAAATAAAACAAAGCCTACTATCTCTTTTATCTTCAAGTCCCATCTTACTCTCTTATGCTGGAGATATGTACAGTCGAACCTGTGTAAGACAACCACGCATTGTCGAGGAGAAAAGTGACCGTATTAGACAGGTGGCATTCACACGCATGCTGATCAAAAGGAAGAAAGCAAACAATAAGGCTGGAGGGGTCGAGGAGGAGGGTTTCTCAGAGCGGAGAAGAGTGGATTCAGACGAAGCAGTGAGTGTTTTGTTTTGCTTTGTTTGTTTTTCGAAAGGAGGAAGAGGGGGGATCGACACTT
>NW_004798289.1:61515-64041 GCF_000002075.1 Aplysia californica | reverse complement strand
GAAGAAAAGGGATATAAAGGATATTGAATGATATTCTTATAATGATGTAACATACAGACTTACAATAGTGAGGCAAGAAAGAATGGAGTAGCATGATCGTCAATTATTCTAGGGCTAGTTTGCTGCCGGACATTCGTTCCACCTCGCGGAAAGAGTCTCAGGTGAACTGTGGAAAGGATTTTGTTTTTTTAATTAATTCATTTTTCTAATTATTTTTTTTTAGGGGGATACAAGCACTTACTGAATTGATAGAAACTTCGCTTGGTCTTTGAACTACCATCAGTAATTTGTTGGGGGGTATACGTCTATGATTCCTTGTGGGGGTTATTTTTTATGATTTATTGTTTTTATGTGTTTCTCTATCGTATAATTGTTATACTTTGTTTCTGTTTTAACGCTGTCTTTTTCAGTTGTCAATACACAGTGGACAATAAAGTGTCTATACAATTAGAGTCGTGTTTATCATATTATAAGTTTTGGGAACTGAAGAGTACACATTATGTTTATTAGTAATGAGGAAAAGAGGGAGGGGTAAGGGTAGGGAATTAACATTAGCGAACAGATAATTAAATCTCGTGTATATTCGTTATTTAAGTAATCAATTATTTAAATCATTTAAAGAATTGTTTTGTCTATACCGGCGTCTGTGGTGCCGTGCTAGGTGCTTCGCCGTCACAGTAGACGACCAAAGTTCCATTCTGTGAGGAGACAAATTATATGGAGTATCTCGGTCTTTCTGCAGAAATGTTGAATCCGTCTCAGCCAGGGTTTGTCCTGACAGACAGGGTTTAAGTTTGTTTTCTAAATGATTCGAGTTACGTCATTTTGCGCTTCAATCAGTTACTTGAAAATACTGATTTATCCTTGGTATTTAGATCAACCCCCCCCCCCCCCAGCAACAACCAAAGTCCAAAAATCACTTAAACGCATAGATCTAGCAATTGAAAGCTGGTCCTACAAACAGTGTTATTTTGTACACCTTTTGCATTGAATGTACTTAAGTTTATACAAGTTTTTCACAAGCTACAAATTGTGAACGATGAAGTTAGGGGGTTTATGTCTCTTGAGATGTGATAAACCGGTGCCCGTCAACAACTGTCAGCTTGGAACGATCAAGCTGCTCTGCGATTTTGTCGAAGGGAAATAGTTTGATTCCCACGCCATCGAGATATCTGACAGTGGTGTTCCATCGGGAACAACTCCCCTTAATGGGTTTTTGTCGTGTTAATAGCTCGGCAGTTCGGATCGTGTGTTCTCCCTAAACACAAAGTCCCAATAAAAAAAACAACAAAACAACAAAAACAATAACAACAACAAAATACAGGAACAGCAATTACAATGATAATAACAACAACAACAACAACAACAATAACAACAACAACAGCTAAAAACTGTTCTTGTTCCAATCTCAAGACAACATTTGTCCCCAGCCTTTATAACAGTACTATATTTTTAAGGACGCAGATATCTGCCAGCTACTGAGATTGTTATTTATTATTTTACTGTATTTGTGCCACAATACGATGCACGCATTCTCGGGGTAAAAGATACGATTTAATTCGGCACTTTTGGCAACAATTGGAACAGCTGTAGTAGACATTTTAGTAATGACCGAGCTCCCTCTCAACAGAAACAGTAGAAGCAACGGGAAGGACAAAAATAGCAGCGACAACAGCAGCAAGAGCAGAAGTAGTAACAGCAGTTTATTAAGCAATAAAAGTATAGCCACAGCAGCTTACTACTAACTAATGTATTCAGGTTTTAAAAAGTAGACAAGATGTATCACTATTTATATTTATTTTGTCTTTCGGGTTGGTTTACTTTTTACCTGTGACCAATCTCATTTTTGCAATCTGGCTGGGTCTAAATGTGTTAACCACTTCCATTGTTATTGTTTTGCGTGTTTGTGGTTGGGTATTTGTGATTCGGGGGGGGGGGGGAGGGGGGGGGGGGGGGCACTAAACAGGTTGCAACAATGCACCTGGAAGGGGGGAGTCGGGAATGGTTGGGAAGGGAGGGGCGGAGTGATTTTAGTTAGCCTTCTTTTCTCATTGAAGATCGAAACGTTGTTTTTTTCTTACAGTAAACAACATGATCAAAAATCCTAATTTTCTTTTTTGACAACATCGATTTGTTGACATTTTAAACCGTTCTATTAGTTTTTCTTCTGCCCACAGTCCAACGAAGAAGCAGTGTTATATTTTTTTTAAGATTCTTTTTTCTTAGTTTTTACCCCCCCCAATCAATTCAATTTAAGCCATTTAGGGGTCAAGCTTTGACCCTGCCTATCAGGGTTAGCATTGTCAAATACAAAAATCCAGTAAAAAGACTGAAGTACTCGATTAAAAAGTCTACCTACTCGGGAATTGAACTCAAGTCTCTTACCTGCGATGGCGAAGCACCTCTCAGCTACACTAGAGACGCCATTAACGACTTAGTATAGTCAATAACGAATTAATAGCACCTCATCCTACGTGTGTACTATATTGTGTAAAATGTTGGGTGGGGATTAAGTGTGAATATATA
>NW_004798289.1:60320-61415 GCF_000002075.1 Aplysia californica | reverse complement strand
TCCCCCCCCCCCCCCCCCAATCAATTCAATTTAAGCCATTTAGGGGTCAAGCTTTGACCCTGCCTATCAGGGTTAGCATTGTCAAATACAAAAATCCAGTAAAAAGACTGAAGTACTCGATTAAAAAGTCTACCTACTCGGGAATTGAACTCAAGTCTCTTACCTGCGATGGCGAAGCACCTCTCAGCTACACTAGAGACGCCATTAACGACTTAGTATAGTCAATAACGATATATTAGAACCTCATCCTACGTGTGTACTATATTGTGGGATTTAGGTGTGAATATATATACGTGCTTGTGTATCGCGTGGGGGTGGGGAGTGAAGTTAGGAAGAGGAGGGAGGGGAGGCGGAGGGGTGGGTGAGTGCATGGGGGTTGAACAAAAACCTCTTGCTTATATTTTTTTCACGGCATTTGTTTCTCCGTTTTCCCCGATTGCACATACATTTAATGAAGCCTCTATGTACGCTGTTTCTTGACAATTGATTCCAGATTCCTTATTGACAGAAGCCTGTCTAGGATCTGTTCTGACATTCGTCTTGTAAAAGAAAGCAAATCACACAAAGGAAAAACTCCTGTCAGCAATTTTCGCCTTCTTTAATTGTCTCATTCTGCTTTGTTTGCAGGGCATTTCAGAGTAATTTCCTGATGAGATAAGAGATAAGACAGATAAGAAGAGGGTTTGGGCCATTTTCTTTCGAGGTAAATAAATTTGATGGAACTCTCAGACAGCGAACTGTTCTGGCCACTGTACTTTGCTCTCTCAAAAATAGTTTTCAAAATAAAATAAAGATTTAAAAAATTAAAAAATTTAAATGCTAGAGCATCCTTGGCAGCCCCGCTGCGTCGTAATGAAGGGCTTAAATCGAACCACATTAACCTTTTTTGCTCTTCATTTAACTTAAATCAAATAGCGGGCTTCAATGGGGACCGGATATATATAATATACGTCAGTGTGGATGGTCAAAGATGTTATACATCTATGCTTAGGTCAGATTGATTTAAATTACAATACGACATTGCAGACTTTTTGAGACGTGAAACTTATGCCCGAAAGCCATCTATACCAGGGCAGTTATTATCCTCCCGAGTAC
>NW_004798289.1:54045-58804 GCF_000002075.1 Aplysia californica | reverse complement strand
GACACAGAGAGAGAGAGAGAGAGAGAGAGAGAGAGAGAGAGAGAGAGAGAGAGAGAGAGAGAGAGCTAGACAGACAGACAGACAGACAGACAGACATACAGACAGACAGACAGACAGACAGACAGACAGACAGACAGGCAGTCACACAGACAGTAGAGAAAGATTGAAAGCGAGAGAAACTGAAGGGATAGTGAGAGAAAGAAAGAAAGAGAGAGAGAGAGAGAGAGAGAAAGAGAGAGAGAGAGAGAGAGAGAGAGAGAGAGAGAGATGAGAGGAGTTAGAGGAATGAGAGGGAATGGGGGATGAGAGGAGAGGAGAGATCATGAGCGCCAGAAGATTAGAGGTGTTACAAGAGAGTAACAAAAAATTTTTAAAAGGAGGGGAGATAAGGACGATAGAATATGTTTGATAGGAAAGAAGGAGCAAACCACACCAGAGCACCCGCCAACCACCCACGTGTATTTTTTTAAAAGTGGTTTCTAGTCTGATTATGGTAACAGGGAATTTTGGATTGTCTAAGTTTCAGCCTGGAAAAAGTTTTACGGCGCTTGCAACTGCATAAGTTTATAATGTGAGCGCGCGGACTATCTTAGAAATGTAATCATACTATTATTTTGGATAGTCTTCAGGAACATTAGTTTCAGTAATTACAAAGTGCATTTATCTTTACATTGATATTTACTTTCCATAATATATGTCTCTACATCATCGTTATGTAATACTACTAATCTAGCATTCATGAAGAACTGCTGCTTATCATAGCTAGCTAACCTTTCAGACACAACCCAGTTCTTGATCACATACAAAAGAATATTTGACAAATATTTATCTTTAAAACATTAAATAACTTATAACGTTTCCTTCATTTGCTTAGAGAAATTTCGGTTACAAATAAAACAAAGCCTACTATCTCTTTTATCTTCAAGTCCCATCTTACTCTCTTATGCTGGAAATATGTACAGTCGAACCTGTGTAAGACAACCACGCATTGTCGAGGAGAAAAGTGACCGTATTAGACAGGTGGCATTCATACGCATGCTGATCAAAAGGAAGAAAGCAAACAATTTACGTCTGAGGTCCCAACTGGAGGTGGTCTCTGGCCTGGGACTGCCGTAGGGCTAATTAAAATGTTTTGATGCTGTTTGGGTTTTTTTTCGTTTGAAAAGGGAGGGGGGGGGGGGGGGGGATTGGACACTTTTGTGCGACTTTTTTGTAATTAGTTTTATTATTCGTTTAAGAATTATGGTTCCGTGAAAGGTTAAAACAAAATGAAGTGTGTCAGACTAGGAAGGCCAAGTGCCCTAGTAAAACGCATACATGGGTCGCCACCACTCGGCGACGGATCGACACATCTGTGGCGAATTTGTGTTGACATCTCAGGTAAATTTGACCGTGGGTGGCCACGACCGCGTAGGACAGGTGCCCGTTTTACACTGTTAAATTGAAAAGAAAGAACGCAAGGGGAGAAATTGAAAACTGTCGTTTGTACAGGTATCCGCACTATACAGTTGGCCGTCATGGCAGTTTCAACTGAAGTAGCTGAAACACTATTATTTTCACTTGGGTTGGTCGTAACAGGCAAGGTAGAACCGTTAACACATCCAACTCTCAGTAAGTGCAAGATTATATTTCTGTTGTGGTCTAATTTTTACTTTCATTGGACACAGTGCCTGAGTGGGATATAGACATGATTAATAATGTAATAGACCGGGCTCTGTCATGACCGCCTTTCTGTGTTGTCTACAAAATCTTCGCTGTGCTTGTGCGCCCTATGGTGAACTGGAATTACGCAAGGATTCTCCGTCTAAGATATTATTATTATTATTATTATTATTATTATTATTATTATTATAATTATTACTATTATTATTATTATTATTATTATTATACAATTATACGTTATTGCATTGCATGATATCCGGTTGTTTACAAGGGTTACAATTCACTTCACACGCAGAAGTGTTGCCATATATTATATTCGTGCCTGCAAACCGACACGCTAATACACGTATACAGATTCATAGGCAGATGCTACTTGATGTATTATGTTTTTCATACTTACTTTCACATTTTGTCGTGGTTTATTTATAAATTATGAGAGCACATTAGAGGCAAGGAAAGAACGGGAGAAAGGTGAAGAGCGATGAATTAATATACTGCTACATGCAAAGGTAACGGCCAGCCTATTTTTGTAAATCAATACCTGCAGACGTTAAATTTGAATTATTTGATAGGAAACTTCTGTGAAAGTTAAGCTACTGCTGAACGTCGAAGCGAAAAGCAGTTTTCTATTGTAGGCTAAATCTGCAGCTCTTTCAGTCGAGATGTTATAGTTTCTCAAAGTTCCCTTGATTCCTCCAATCCCTCTTTTGCGTGGCCTAAGTATTTGGTTATATAGGCTCTTGAGACTGTCTGTCTAAGTGAAATTCATGACAGGTGGTGAAAACATTCTAGTATCTTTCTTTGACTACCCACTTTTCTCGTTTCAACCCTTCCCTTGATATTTATTTCAGTCCTCTCTTTGTCTGTTTATGCGTATGTCATCTATTTTATTTCCATGTTCTGCCCTTGACGATTTTACACACAAAAGATCCGCAAACATGAGAAACGATGAGAGAACATTTTCCTTGTGTAAGAGCCTTAACTTTACGTTTTCTCCCTCACGTGTCTGTTTTCTTATAGAATGTATAGCAAAGAGCTTTCTCACTGGTCTAATGCCACTATATAATTCTTGGAAAACCAAGTCAAATCAACGTTGGAGTGGTAACCAGTAAATAGCCCGATGTAAATCCTATAGGTATGTGAAGAGTGAAGTACCATGAAACTGCAGCTTAAGAAATGAGACTTTGCTGCCAACTCAGATTCTTTGTTTGCAATTCTCTGTGACATTTGGGATGAAATGACAGATAATTACATGTTTGTCCAAAATATAGCAGAGCCCATGTCCAAAGGGTTCGTGTAGTACACAAAAGTAAAGGCTCCTAAACAAAATAACAAAGAGCACATGTAATGTTAAATTCAAATTTTACAAAGTGTATGTGATTGTTCTGTTTTCCGTTTTGCTTGAAATATCTCGTGACAATATCATATCAAAATAGAATATTTTATTTTATTGTAATACAACATTCTCCATTCATTGGTATGTAATGTAAGTCCATTCTATCAATAGTGATGCTCCTCACTGCACGAGCGAAGATAATTTTACGTTTTCCGATTTCGCACAATGTTGCCAAGTCTGATGTGTTAAGGTCAGTTTTGAGTGACCATACCTCGGGCGTCTCTTAACAGGTGAATAGTTAACGAGACAGATAATACATATTTTTTAAAGCTATAAATTGGTATGCTGCAGGAGTGGATAGTGCAAGGCTTTAACACACACGATGATTGGGTGAGTGCATTTTCAAAATATAAAGAAAATAAATAAATAAAGGCCTATATTATATGCATTGCGCTTCAATCGGTTTCTTGAAAATACTGATTTACCCTTGGAATACAGACAAAAAAAAACAACCCCCAGCAACCAGAGTCCAAAAATCACTTAAACGAATAGATCTAGCACTTGAAAGCCGTTCCTACAAACAGTGGATTCTTTATACCTTTTGCCTTGAATGTACTTAAGTTTATACAAGGAGTTTTTCACAAGCTACAATTAAATTGTGAACGACGAAGTTAGGAGGCTTATGTCTCTTGAGATGTGATAAACCGGTGCCAGTCAACAACTGTCAGCTTGGAACTATCAGGCTGCTCTGCGATTTTGACGAAGTGAAATAGTTTGATTCCCGCGCCATCGAGATATCTGACAGTGGTGTTCCATCGGGAACAACTCTCCTTAATGGGTTTTTGTCGTGTTAATAGCTCGGCAGTTCGGATAGTGTGCTCTCCCTAAACACAAAGTCCCAACAAAAAACAACAACAACAACAACAAAAACAATAACCACAACAAATACAGCAACAGCAATTACAATAATATTAATAACAACAACAACAACAACAAAAGCTAAAAACCGTTCTTGTTCCAGTCTCAAGACAACATTTGTCCCCAGCCTTTATAATACTTTACTTACTTATATTTTTCTCCTTTGATTGTTTCGTAGCAGTAATTATCCCTTGTCGGCTTGCTTGTCCAGTCACGGTTTCACCAGAGCCCCTTTAGCCAGCAACGTTTCGGGGTGACCCGGGTCGGCCTTCACGGCTAGCGTAACGCCTCAGTGACATAAAGTCACACCGTACTTCAGCCAGACCCAGCTATCCCCTACTTTGTCCTGTTTCCACCTCCCCCGAGCCTTTATACTACATTTTAAGGACGCAAATATCTGTTAGCTGTTTAGATTGTTATTTATTATTTTACTTGTATCTGTGCCACAATACGCTGCACGCATTCTCGGGGTAAAAGATACGATTAAACTCGGCACTTTTGGCAACAATTGGAACAGCTGTAGTAGAAATTTTAGTAATGACCGAGCTCCCTCTCAACAGAAACAGTAGAAGCAACGGGAAGGACAAAAATAGCAGCGACAACAGCAGCAAGAGCAGAAGTAGTAACAGCAGTTTATTAAGCAATAAAAGTATAGCCACAGCAGCTTACTACTAACTAATGTAGCCTATTTAGGTTTTAAAAAGTAGACAAGATGTATCACTATTTATATTTATTTTGTCTTTTGGGTTGGTTTTTATTTTTTTACCTGTGACCAATCCCATTTTTTCAATCTGGCTGGGTCTAAATTTGTTAACCACTTTCATTGTTATTGTTTTGTGTGTT
>NW_004798289.1:47604-53945 GCF_000002075.1 Aplysia californica | reverse complement strand
GGGGGGGGGGGGGGGAGGAGAGAGAGAGTGAGAGGGAGACGAAGGAAGAGGGTAGGAGAGGAGAGGGTGGGAGAGAGAAAGCTCAAGAAAGAGACAGATAGACAGTAGACAGACAGACAGACAGACAGACAGACAGACAAACAAACATACAAACAGACATACAGACATCCCATATAGACAGACAGACGGACACACAGACAGACAGAGGTATGCTCGGGAGGTGGTGATGGAAAAAGACACATCGCCTCTTATATCGCCGCTCGGTTCCCATAAGTAAGCAAATATTTTTAAACCAATCCGCCCACTTTATCGTCATAACCTCTCTCTCTCTCTCTCTCTCTCTCTCTCTCTCTCTCTCTCTCTCTCCAACCTACTTTTCCCACCACAAAAAACATATCGTTATTGTAATAATATTTTATGTTTTTCCAGCACCTTACAACATACTAGTATGCGCAATTTCCTCTTCTGTATGTCATTTTTCACTTTTAAGAGATTTTTAAAAACAACAACAGTATACTTTATTACAATTTCATTGAAATCAGTTTGTTAAACGAGACTTGAATCTCTCTTAAACATGTCTTGTACTACTCATAGTACATTGTATTGCATTCATCCTCAGTCGTCAATGTCCTATGTCCTCTGCTTGATGTTCTCCCGAACTTCATACAACCGTCTCGTCGGGAATCTGAAAATTCTATTTGATTCAGCTTTAATAAATAACACCTCTCTTCGTCATAATATAAACTGGATGACCCCAATGGCGCTCTGTAAGCTCAGTTAGGATCATGCAGGACTGTAGAGCTATGGCCATGCTTCAAATCTTCAACTGGGCACTCTGAACTTGGGTTCTTTTAGGGAGTTTTTGAGGCTCTTTGCCTATTTGGATCAGCCGCTTTTGATACATGTATGAATATTAAATTCGGAGGTCTCGCCTCTTAAGTAACCTTACATTAATGACCGGGGATAATAATTCTACGTAGTGGCAAAGATCACGTTGCTGCTCTGCCTTTCTAGTAATGTTGAGTTACTTATCCTACGAAATAATTAAATCTTTGTCGTAAATAAAACTATGCATTACAATAATTATTTAATACTCTGGTATCTTAGGTGTTTTAAAAAACTTCTTTTAAAAAATTGTAATGTACTATTTGAGAAAAATTTGGCACATTAACTATTCATTGCAAAATGGACTGTCATGCTGAAATGAAAGGTTCACTCACTTATTAAAACAAACAAAACAAAAGAAAAAAAAGAAGAGAATCACGTTAAATTATACTGTTCTTAAATATAACTAACTTGAATATATAATCAGAACTTTTAGCTGTCATGCGCCTCGAAAACCTTTCACCGACAACATTATATCAATAAAAGTTCTTATACAGATCCTGTGTATAAAGCAAAAAGGTGGTCCTTGTTCCTAGAACCCATTCCACTCGGTAATTTTCCAACTGGTATGAGTCTGGTCGTCACTAAACCATTTTAAACCACACTGCGAGCGATTTACGAAGATGCGGGTGAGCTCAAATGAAACCCAGTCCATCCATTCCTTGAGAGAAATTAAACGAAGACGGTCTTTAAAAGATGCCATGGAAAACATTAGATTTAACCTTGTACGAGCTGAGAACTGATCAGTTTCATGTGTCTCGTGGACGTTTAAGCATCTGGGTCTGCTGGTGATTTTGTTGTAAAAGCTTTTACGCCCTATTGAAACAATTTAGGTCAATTTAGCCTAGAGGCAGGCTGCTCCAGGTTTGACTGTCACAGCCAAGTGGGTTACACATTCCGGCAGAAAGTAAAGTTAAAGACGGAGATAGTCGATTTTATTATCCTTGGAAAGCTGTTTAAAAATGCATTGTCCGGGAAGCAATATTATTTTCCGGAGAAAGGCAAAAAAGTTTCTTTGTTTAGATAATGTAAATCTTTGAAACATAGAACCGTATTATTATAAACATTGGACCAATATACTATATATATATACAC
Organism: Aplysia californica; assembly: GCF_000002075.1. Classification (NCBI taxonomy): domain Eukaryota; kingdom Metazoa; phylum Mollusca; class Gastropoda; order Aplysiida; family Aplysiidae; genus Aplysia; species Aplysia californica. The sequence goes on along the minus strand of NW_004798289.1, from coordinate 51,965 downwards.
ACATAAGAAATGAAGCATAGCCTATACTACCAACAATATAAACAAAGTACTGTTGATGCAATAGGCTTGTCTTCTGTCCATTATCTACAACTCACCGACTAAACAGTTGGACAACAATTTGGAAGCAGTGACGTACCATGCTAAGTGTCATTCCTGTAATGTGTTTAACAAATCTCAAGTAAAGTATTTCAACGGGCCAGTAGTCTCCTCCAAGAAACATTATTGACCCGATAGCCTTCCCACAGGGCTTCTCTTCTTTGTGATCTCTTTGTATTCAGTGCAGTGCTGAATTATTTAAAAGCAGAGAACATCCTCAGAGCGTTTAGAGTGATGTCTGATTTCCCTTCAAGGCAGGAGTCAAATGAGAAGTCATTCGATTGCTTTATTGAAAATCATTTTTGTTACTGACGAATCCAGTCACCCACACACACATATGCCGCTCGCGCTTAAAGATGCAAACACACACACACACACACACACACACACACGCACACACACACACACACACACACACACACACTCACAGATAAACACACGCTCTCACACACATATTATCATACACACACATGCACACACACACACACACACACACACACACACACACACACACACACACACACAAACACACATACACACATACACACACATACACACACATACAACTCCACGCATGCATACAATAAAATAAACCGCCGAAACAACAACAAAAACAAAATGAAAATCATACCCAAAACGATTCCTTATGTGCTACTTATGCAAAAAGTGTAAGTAAGAATTTTACAGCATTTACAACAAAATTTGATCATATTATAAGTCCCGAAAATATAGATGCGTCGCTTGAGAATAACTTTCAAACAAAAGGTGGACAAGAGATAAGGGTCATAGGTGTTGAATAGGAAAAATTTCAAATCAAGCATACCATCAATCAATCAAACAAACAAATAAACAAACAAACAAAGAAAACAAACCGTCCAACAGACAGACAAACAAACAAAAGAAAGGAGCCAGGAAAAGCACAAAGCTCCTCCACAGAGTCGGAGAAAGGATATACAACAAGACGCATTAGATTTACATCGTTCTATCTGCTCAGTGCCTAGATTTGAGAAATTTGAAATAATTTTTTTTGGAGTTTCAAAGCAAGTCTAGCTTTTTAAAATGAAATTCTTTGAATAGCTTGATAACGACTCCAAATTATCTGAAGATTTTGATAGAGCAGATAGAACATTTGATTTCTGACTTAGGGGTCTTAGTAACTCAAAACGACCAAAAATGTCAAATAGAATTTTGTAATTATGAGGTAGCGAAGTAATACTGAACCTGCGCTGAATAATCTATTGATCAGCCTATGGCCTCCAGCTTATCTCTGCTTACATTTTTTTAGACACCTTTTCTTGAAACAACAGAATGGAAGAAATCGTTTTGGGAATCATGGAAACGTGATTCATGTTGTTTACCATTTACTTTGCAAGACACAATGATATTTTGTATAATATTATATTGAATATCATCCCCCATCCTCCCTTTCCCCCAGCCTTTTGCAAATGTTGGGTAGTATGCTTTTACGGCTCTTTCAATAGAATTTCGATTAACTAGGAAGCCGGCTGCCAAGCTATACCTTTCTAGTAGAAAAATACGTCACTTGAGAAACAACTGGATCAGTCGAATTACTCTTTTCAGAAAAAAAAATATCAAAGTGGCCACACAAAGGGCTGGAAAGGCAAATGTTTTTGAGTAGTTGGTGAAGCTTGTAACTCACAGGTCTGCAGCGCCAAACTACCACAGAAACCCCCACCCCCCTTTTCTCCCTCTATTTTAAGCCACCCAGTTGTTTCAAACGGAGACTGTGCCGACAGAAAAGCGACTTTGTAATCTGAAAAGAATTTAATCAACATAATTTTTTTAATGTCATCAAATGGTGTCTTATCAAGAAATAATGTTACACTGCCAGGCATTAAGTACCAAAACAAACGATAAACCTATCAAGTATGAACTGGTAACAGCTTTTTATTGCTGAAATATAGCCGAAGATACTCAGAAGGACTTAATATGTCAGTGAAATACCAAAAGCAAAGTACATCGTTCGTAACCTGGACATAAGAGTTACATTTTCAGGGGCTGCTTCCCAAAAACACACCCACTCGTTTATGATTCTTATAGGAGCGAAATATGAAGTCAGATTCAATACTCCATCAACGTCATAATCGCTAAAATACAAGAGTATTTCTATAATGGAACAGGCTTAACTCTTTTCATTCAATTTATAACTTTGGTTTAAAGTTGTCACATTCGCAGTTACCTTTCAAGTTCCTCGAAAAAGGAGCCAATGGATATATTTCATGCAGAAACGAAAGTTTTAATTCAGCACTTAGAAATTGCTGAGATTGAATTGCTGTTGTTAGCTTCTGTAATGGAACCCGCCAGACCGTAGCTGTTCGACACAGCGCCTTATCTTCTTCTGACCTCATGTAAAAAAATCCTTCAACAACATGTGATGTTTACGAATCAATTTACGGGTATTTTTGTGGCTTTAAAAGTCAATTTCAGTCAGTGAGGTGTCTCTCAAATACATGAGTTTATGATGGGGTCCCTTTTAAATCAAATTGTGGGATACTCCAAATTTAATATCAACACTATCCTTTTCGGAATGTTCATCTCTCTGATCTAGAATTCAAGTATAGTAGATTATAGTTTATTGCGGCATGAGGTCCAAGGTTCTATAAAATGCATGTTTTCATATCGCAGCCTGATAGTTACATGTCCGGCATCAAGACATGCCGTAAGTATGGAGTCTCGTGTTATCAGACTTTATCTTGTTGTTTACGAACTGTGACTTGCAGACAGGCATATTGAAGAACTTGGAATTGACATTAAATGTGCTCATTATTATTTCGCGTAGGTGCAATTTGTTTTTGTTTTTGTTTATATTTTTTTGTAGAGCACGAACCCTTTGGCCGAGGATTGTGTTAAAATTTGGACATAATCATCTATCATTCCATCTCAAATATCACCTAGTGTTGCAAACAAAGCGTCTGAGCTGGGAGCACAGTGCCGTTTCTTCAGCTGCTGTTACATGGGGCTCAACATACTTGTAGGATTCATAATGTCTAGGTTATTTACGAGTGACTCCTCAACCATTGGTATGATTGGTATGTGGCGTCGGTGGCCTAGTGGTTAGGCTCTCGGACTCGCAACCGTAAGGTCGTGGGTTCGAATCCCGTCAGGGACCCGACGTTGTGTCCTTGGGAAAGGCACTTTACACGAATTTTCCTCACTTCACCCAGGTGGGAATGGGTACCCGGCTATAGACAGCGAAAGATCTTGTCAGTATGTTAGTGTTTGAGCGCTTAATCAGCTGCTTGCACTGTATGCTTCCCGGGAAGCTGAGAATGTTTCGGAGTGTTCTATGGTTTGCTGGGGTAATAATATAGTGTAAAGCGCATAGAGCCTGCTGTTGAGCGGGGATTTGCGCTATACAAATGCTATCTATTATTATTATTATTATTTAGTTTTCCAAGAATTGTCTAGTGGCTTTGGCCCAGCGAGAAAGTGCTGTGTCGTATATGAAGATGTCTGCTAGAAGGAGACCATGGAGAAATAAGAGTAAAATGCAACGTTTCCAGCACTTGCGTGATGTAGCCCACTAAAATAAGCTATCCGTTGATTCTCACGATTGCAGGGTTGTTCATTCCACCTCAGCCCACCCAAAACCATGACAGTTTCGTCACCTCTGTTCCTCCCTGACAGATGCGTATGTCCAAAGGTGAACTAATAACTAAGACAGTGCATGCATAAAATGGGTTCGTTCTCTATCTGCACAAAATCAATGGCTCCTAAACAAAGTACTAATGAGCACATATAATGTCAAGTTCACGTTTTGAGTGGCATTTGTGACTGCTCTGTTTTCCATTTCTGTTTGAAAATATCGTAATAAGATGCTGTTCATTACAGAAACAATAATTTTCTCCATTCATTTGATGTTCAGTATTGTTATCTCCATCCCACCAATGTTGATACACCTCATTAGACACGCGAACACACTTTTCAGTTTCTCTGATGTTACACATTTTTTTAAAAGGTTGATTTTGAGTGATCATATAACGGGTGACTCATTCATACTGCAGATGAAATATTGATGTCAGAACATACAGAATTCATTTAGCTTTGAATTGACATGCTGCATGAGTGGGTGGTGCAAGGCTTTAAAACGAATACATTTTCAAATATTTTTGGGGCGCCACTGTAAAAATTTGTGTGTGTGTGTGTGTGTGTGTGTGTGTGTGTGTGTGTGTGTGTGTGTGTGTGTGTGTGTGTGTGTGTGTGTGTGTGTACACAGGGCAAATATCAGGCATTAAAAAGAGTGA